>NC_051861.1:41666995-41966995 GCF_015732765.1 Culex quinquefasciatus | reverse complement strand
CAACGCGCCCGAGTGCTTCTAGCATATGCGGCGAGTGTAGCTAATTTAGTTAATCACAAATACTCAAAACTTTAAAATTCGATATCTCTGGAACGAAACATATTCCTTTCTGTCGATAAGTGATTCTTATGTAAAATTGGCCGGGGAATACGATGGTGAGGTCAAATTTAAAAAATAAATAGGGCTGTTTTGAGATACGACCATAGAAAGTTTTCAATTGCGCAATACAGGTAGAAAACATATTTTAATCTAAATTTTGATCACGGAAATGGATTCTACGTCCAATTTCCTTCAAAATTGAGTCTAAGACCGACCCTCTATGATTTGCGGTTCCTGAGTTATCGTCGTTTGAAGATAGGGGTGTGTGTGTGTGTGTGTGCAACCAACCAAACGGGACCACGCGGTCGCTTCTTACAAATTGAGTTGTTTCCATGTATTTTTAGATCTACATTCTATACATGCAAATAACTCGCATAGGCATTTGGAAGGTGTTAGCTCTATCGAGCTTCGGTGACCCATTTCTACGCTGGCTAGCCGAGCGCGAGGTACTTCAGCTTTATCGACAAGCCCCGCCCTGAAGAACGTTTGGACCAATCGGATTCAAACGTTATTTAGAACTTCCGAACCCTTGTCAAATGGACAAGGACCCAGCGCGTATATAGTTGATAGTAACAGTGTTCCTAATTCCAGTCATAGCTCACCAAGTCGCGAAGACATAGTGGTTAGCATTTTTGCTTACCAATCCAAAGGACGGGGGATCGAACCCCGACTCGAGCGACTTTGATTTTTCGTTCATGTTCAGAGTTTCAAGATTATTATTTCCTATACTTTCTCGTTGGGAGCAGATGGGAATCGAACCCAGGACCATTCGCTTACAAAGCAAACACCGTGACCAGTCAGCCACGGCCGCTCCTATCGTCGTTTGAAGATAGGGGTTTTGCTCAAAAATCGCCAAAAAGTCGATTTTTTGGGAGGGTACAAAAATGGAGGGGGTGGTCCGATTTGGATGAAATTCGGGATTTTTGCATGTTTTGATAGTCTCAACAGCTCTGCCAAATTTGAGCAGAATCGGAGATGGTAATTTTCAAATTTGCATTTTTTCTTGCACACTTCAGGTGGAATGACCCATATGTGATTTTATTTTAATACCAAGGGAAGGTTAACACTCCAACGCTCGGGTAGTCATTTGACCCTAGAGCAGCGTAATATTGAATGTTTGACCCTTTTGAAATGTTAGTCTTGATTTGAAAATTTTGAAAATATTGTTTTCGAAAAGATCGGTAAATTTTACGAATGTTTCATATGGGTCATTCCTTGCCAAGTGACCACGCGTCCAACATCGACCTTCACCAAATCTGTTCATATTTGGCATGGGGGTTGTTTTTGCCCCAAAAACAAAGAATCCCAAGTTTGGTGACATTTGGTCCACCCCCGCGCCCGTGGCACCCCCCTCTTTTTCTGAGATTTTTGAAAAACCTCATTTTTAAAATGCATTTTGCTAAGAGAAAAGTTTACAAAAAGTGAACTTTTGGGTATGCATATTTGAAGATTTTTTGATGTAGAATCGAATGGCGTACTCAAAATTTACGTACAGTGTTGCCAATTATAAAAAAATTGCGCTTTAAGTTTTAAAATGCATTTTTAACCCTTTGGACGAGCACTTACGAGAAAACTGACAATTGCATTCGATTGCTGAGAGTTTTTTACATAAAATTCAATCAAAACCTCAGGGTAAAATGAATATTTCTTGAGATATCACATTTTTAAGTTGGAAAGCTCTGTATTGCACAGCAAATGTTTTACTTAACCATCAATTTTCAACAGTACATTGCTTGAGAGCATAGTTGGCCTTGAAATTTGAATATTCTTTTTTTCAATTTCTTAACGGAAGCAAGTGAATGTCCCAAAATTTAATTTATGTATGTATGTATGTATTGGTGTATGTATGTATATATTTGTGTATGTATGTATTGTATGTATGCATTTGAACCTTCATCTTGGCAGCACTTGGCGTGGTTCACGGATATAAGAAAATGACAAAATATTTAATTTCGAGCGCATCAACCGGAATTTTCTAGTTTTATGGCCCCAGAAGTTAGCCTGATAATATGAGCCCATTTGGTTAATGTTTAGTGGGTCCAGTTTAGACCTGAAGTTAGAATGGAACTTTAATTAATTTACTATGGGGAATTTTCACTTTTAATATCTTCTTCGACAAAGTTTCCAAAAACGCTATCAAATTTTTTATTGTCAAAATTCTCAAAGACACAATTTTGTAGAACATCGCAAAGCGCTAGGAATTGATCCCGAAAAGATATAGGTTAATTTTTTGAGCATGTTTTTAAATTTTGCAAAAAAAAAAAAACTTCAAAAATCCTTCAGGTACAAATTGGACCCACCAACCCTAACCAAATAAGCTCATCTTTCCAGGCTAGCTTCTGGGGCCATAAAACTAGAAAATTCCGGTTGATGCGCTCGAAATTAAATATTTTGTCATTTTCTTATATCCGTGAACCACGCCAAGTGCTGCCAAGATGAAGGTTCAAATGCATACATACAATACATACATACACAAATATATACATACATACACCAATACATACATACATACATAAATTAAATTTTGGGACATTCACTTGCTTCCGTTAAGAAATTGAAAAAAAAAATATTCAAATTTCAAGGCCAACTATGCTCTCAAGCAATGTACTGTTGAAAATTGATGGTTAAGTAAAACATTTGCTGTGCAATACAGAGCTTTCCAACTTAAAAATGTGATATCTCAAGAAATATTCATTTTACCCTGAGGTTTTGATTGAATTTTATGTAAAAAACTCTCAGCAATCGAATGCAATTGTCAGTTTTCTCGTAAGTGCTCGTCCAAAGGGTTAAAAATGCATTTTAAAACTTAAAGCGCAATTTTTTTATATCTGGCAACACTGTACGTAAATTTTGAGTACGCCATTCGATTCTACATCAAAAAATCTTCAAATATACATACCCAAAAGTTCACTTTTTGTAAACTTTTCTCTTAGCAAAATGCATTTTAAAAATGAGGTTTTTCAAAATCTCAGAAAAGAGGGGGTGCCACGGGCGCGGGGGTGGACCAAATGTCACCAAACTTGGGATTCTTTGTTTTTGGGGCAAAAACAACCCCCATGCCAAATATGAGCAGATTTGGTGAAGGTCGATGTTGGACGCGTGGTCACTTGGGAAGGAATGACCCATATTTTAACAGTGTAAATCGGTCCATTTGTTGCTAAGATATCGACGTTTGGGTTTGGGTGGGCTGTTTGGGTGAGACTTAGAAAACATCAATTTTTCTGTTTTTTAATCTTTGCATGGCAATATCACTGCAACTAAGAGTCTTATCAACAAAGTTCTAAAAGGCAAAACATAGAGAATTTTCTCAGCTTTTCAAACATATTTTTTTCAAAAGTGGGAAAACATGTGCACCCAAAGTTTAAGAACGAGGGGATAGTCCTCACGAAAAGAAACGTGAGGAAAGTTCTATTTTGCGAGAGTATAGTCCTCTCGCGTGTTCATTTGATCATTGGAACAGTTCATCCTATTTAGTGGCTTATATGGACCCGTGACCGCCACTTAGTCACCGAACCGTGGTGGCCCATACGGCAAAGGCACGGTTTAATATACCGAAGGTCTTAGGTTCGAGTCTCGGTACCGGAACTTTTTTTTTTGATAGATGAACTTTTTTTTGAAGATGAACCCATGAGTAAAGTACTCTCGGTAGTTTCGGGATTTATCCTCTCAGTCCGCACACAGTACCATTTTACTACCGAATCGTGCTCTTTATCCTCTCGTATGCCGATGTCCAGTTCTGAGTGTGCACTAATTTAAAAAATGAAAAACTGCGACTATTTTCAACAAAGTTACCTAAAGATGGCTATAACTTGAAAACGGTGCACTTTATCAAAATTTCACCAAAGTCACTTTGATTTCAAATTTAATTTTACATCGAAAAATGAAGTAGAAAAATTTTTGCGACCAATATTT
The DNA here is from genome assembly GCF_015732765.1 of Culex quinquefasciatus. Lineage (NCBI taxonomy): Eukaryota > Metazoa > Arthropoda > Insecta > Diptera > Culicidae > Culex > Culex quinquefasciatus. Next base: position 41,962,984 of record NC_051861.1, on the reverse strand, counting down.
CGATTTTTTGAAAAAAATCTGTATGCGTTCAAAAATTCATAACTCGGTCAATGATTTTTTGCCCAACCTGGAAATTTCTGAAAAGTTGGCATTGTCCCCTAAAACATATGAAAAATAGTGTTTTTTGCAAAATTCGATTTCATTAGTGACAAAAAGTGAAATTGAAAATTACCAATTTTTTTACCATGTATCATATTTTCAGTGTAGTCCTTATCCATACCTAGAACTTTGCCGAAGACACCAAATCGATCAAAAAATTGCTTCAAAAGATACAGATTTTTTAATTTTCATACATCATTTTTGCATGGACAGCTGCCAAATTTGTATGGAAAATTATATGAACCAAATAATGATGCAAAATGGCTGAAATCTGAGAGAATTGCTCAATTGAGTCCCGTTCAATGCTCTACCCCGATATTGGTCAGAAGGGAAAACACTTGTCGGGGGTTCGGTTCAGATTATTGATGAATCGAATCCCCAACCAGATGCTCGAGGTGGTCGGTGCGGAAATTGTTCGGCCTTTCCCACCCTACTGGCTCCGGCTAATCATTGCCAGATGTGAGCCTGTGAGTGTGCTTAGGACGCGGACTTGCTCCGATCACGATACGTTGGTAATCGAATCCTATAAGCAGAAGCTGTCCAATGTTTTGCCACTCTCGTTAGAGAAAATACACCACATTGAGCGATCTCGGCATGGTGAGGAAAGGTCTTTCTACATTGTTTTGCCAAATCCCACCCACACATTCCGGCGAAACTCAACTTTCACTTGGGACATTGCAAGCTGAAAATACGCTCGGCTTCAAATCAATCGCACCACCTCAAGTCGCCGGCAGCGATTCAACCGAACTCATTAATTGATTGTTCTATTCACAGAAAGGATCAACCCCCCCGCTCGTTGATTACCAATTAGTTTGGCTGTAACAGAATCCCCACCGAAACGCCTTCTCTTATCGACGAAAAGTTCAAAGGAATTGTGTGTTAGCTCAAAATTCGAAAGACCATCTGGGACGCGCTCGGAAAGGGGATCAAAGCGAAACAGTACTCTCTTTTGTCATTATCTGATGGAATTCCTGGTAAAATTTGCTGCAAAACTTGGTGTGGAATTCGTTTGATCCGAGGCATTCGCGAAATCGGAGAGATGTTTCTTTGACTAGGAGGAACTCTTTTTGGAAAATTTCAACAAAAAGTGTATGAATTTTGTTATGATCACAGAATTTTTGGACTCGATCAGAATGACTTCGACTGATCGATTGAATTATTTTGCAAGCTTGCAAGTCCAAAAAAGCATCGTCTTTCGTAGTACAAAAACGATGGAAGAGCGACTATTGATGTTTGTTCTTTGTACTAAAACGATTTATCAACAAAGGTACAAGAAAAGCATCCCTTGTAGAACATGTGAACTTTTCAATGCGTACATCGCCAAGCATCATAAATCTCAAAGAAAACATCCACATCCAATACACTCTCGTAGACTTTTCCTCTACCTCCCCAAACATTATTCAAATTCCTGCAAATTCATGCCGTTCATCTGTGTTACAGATGTGATGTGCTCTCAGGCAGGAAGATGATTTTCCGATTTTCGCCTCCAATCTCGTCAGCTCAATCAAATTATGACTACCCTCGCGGGGATCACAACATTTGCTACCGGGTACGGACTATTTTTACCACGCGAGTAGTAGTGGTATTCCAAGGTTCCCACCGTTGAATCCCTCGCGTGGCGCCAATTCCAGGTGGCCTTCACACGTGGTGATTGACGTCACACACGGCTGAACTACTTGTCAGTCAGCCGATCGTCGTCAGTCAGAACATAGGGGAACTATACCCTTTCTCAGCCTATTTCTATTATCGGCCTATCAGCACTTTGATCATGAATTACAGCTTTTATAAAGTGGTTTTGACTGTTCCAAAGTAATAAATAGCTCAAATAAAAGTGAGCAAGTAACTCTCCATTGTTGAAACATCTGAAAATGTTGATTTAATAGAAGAAACGGCAAAAGTGATGAGAATTGGTCGAACGACTTAGTGTGACTAAAATGGGTATATTTCCCCTATGTGGCGAGCATAGGTGGTGTCGATGTGGTGGCTTGACGCATTTTGCATAATTTCATTCTTCAATAGAAAATTGTCTTATCTACGAGATTTAAATCAACTAACATTTCAAGTGGGCGTAATATTGAATGTTTGACCCCTTTGAAATGTTTGTATTGATTCTAAAATTTCACAAATATAAAAATTTTCAACATTAAAAATTGGACCAACTCACACGAAATAGGAAAAGGTAGTCCCCGATCCCTCTTCGATTTTTATGAAACTGTTTCGATATCTCGTGACGTGGTGGTACGACCCCTTTCAATTTTTGGTATTTTTACTATGACACGTTGAAGAGATGTACATTCTGTGTCAAAGGGACTTTTATGTAAAATTGGACGCCCAGCTTGATGGCATGATAAAAAATTCGAAAAACGTATTTTTCATAAAAAAAAAGTTAAAAGCAACTATTTTAAATCGCTACCATTTTTTGTTACCCAACTGTCAAAAAGATTGAGACTTCTAATTTTATGGGAAATTTAATGTACTTTTCGAATCTGAAATAACCCAGTAAGGTTTTTTTTCATTTAGAACATTTTTTTATTATTTTAAAATGACGTGTTTTTTTTTGTAAATTTGCAGGGTTATTTTTTAGAGTATAACAATGTTCTACCAAGTTATAGAGCAGACATAAACAAATAAAAAAATGTTCTTCACGAATTATCAGGATTTTACAAAAAACGTTTTTTTTAGTTATGATTTTGACCAGTTTTTCGAATTTTTAACCCCTAAAACTCCATCGTGTGCCTGAAAGTATTTTTTTCAAAAAGTTCGGCTAGTTATAATGCTGAGATATTTGCAGTAAAAATGTGGAAATATTTGGATGAATGAACTTTGATTGTGTTTTTTTCTTTATTCGCTGTATTTAAAAAACAAGAGCTCAATTCTTCAATGTCTCTTAGGCAATTTATAAAGAATATTTTCTGAACTTTTTTGAAAACGAAATTGTTTAAAAAAATCGAAAAACGCTATTTTTCCAATTAAAACATTACATTTAGTGATTATGTTTTGGAAACAGTTCACTTTATCAAAAATCTGTTAAGTATTCTTCGATTGATTTTTTCGGAAAAGTCCTCCTCAATTACAACAACTTTGCCCAAGACAACTCCTTCAAAAATTACAGATTTTCGATTTGCATTTTCTGTAAGAACGTCTGCCAAAATTGTTTGGATACGTGTTTGAGTGAACCAAAATACAAAACATAATAATGGTCATTATTGGCCGATTTCGATCATTTTTATTTTGATATTTTTTGATTTGGCTCAATTTTTGCTACAGTCGTTCGGAACGGTAGAACACATTAATTTGCTTTTACCTTCATGTGAAAGCTTTTCTTGTGATCTTTCGATTGATGTATTGACCGACTGTACGTTTTTACGTTATATATCAAATTTTCAAAGAAAAATATTGACCCTTGGAATTTATAAATTCGGAACACTCTTTTCTTACGAATGTAAACCAACTTTGGTTCTCTCCCGAAGCACATATTTTTTACAAAATGATGACTTCACACACTGAAAACAACGAAATTCAAGCTTAGTTTTGATTTATGAATGGTCTGATAATATTTTTTGTGAGAATATCAGTTAAATTCAGGTGTTCCATAATTGTGGGAGGCACAATAACATGCCACAATTAAGGAGCAGGCAATTTGGAGGCAGTGTTTTGCTGCTCTGAATAGTCTTGAAATGCAGTTTTTGGTTCTAAAATTACTACTTTTTCTAGTGAAATAGCAAGAGAAAGTCCATATAAAGGTCCGAAAAATAGCAGGGTCGCCAGAAAAGATGCAAGCTATTGACAAGTTATCACAAAAGTGTTCCGAATTTGTGGGTGTTCCGAATATGTGGATGACTGAAATTCTTTTGTTTTAGTCGCTTTGCATCCTAAGACTTTTCAGCATGCTTTCATCGGACTGGTTGCGTCTGTGTTGGATTAGATTAGATTAGATTAGATTAGATTAGATTAGATTAGATTAGATTAGATTAGATTAGATTAGATTAGATTAGATTTGATTAGATTAGATTAGATTAGATTAGATTAGATTAAATTAGATTAGATTAGATAAGATTAGATTCTTTTTCAGTGATATTCTCTTGATGAGAAGTCTTCAAAAGCGATGCGTTTTACTCTTTTGATCCAAAGTGATGCTTGATATAAAAAAATAAAATTTGACAACAGAGCACAACGCCAACCACACGAGAGAAGCAACAATGTTTGGCCTTCACGTGCGTTTGTGTGTGGTATGTTGCTGACAGTGGGGGAATGGGGGCTGCCACTTACAAACGCCACCGGCTAGCAATCGATCCAACAACAATTTTCAGTAATAATAATCGAACGCATGGATTGCAGAGAAAAGGGGCAGGTGGGTTTGTGTAATTATCGGAATTGCCTGGCGCGTTGTGCCGCAGGCACCAAATATGGGGCTTGAATTTCCCATGTGGGGGCGTGCGTGGGAACACGGATTCATGATGTGCGATTATCGCGGGATTGGAATCGTGTGGGATAAGTTTTGAATTTCAAATTAAATGCTAACGATGCTGGGGATGAATTTTGCATTTTATGCGACAACAATGAATGAAAAATGATGTGATTTAGGATAATTTGAAATTTATGATGCATTCGAGTGATTGAATGTTTGGTGTAATTTGTGAGTACGAGCCATTTATGCCAAATATAAGCATAGAATAATAAAAGAATAGAAGATGATTGATGCAAAAAGCATAATTTGTTGATTTTTTTTAATCAAAATACTTGCCAAAATAGTTTTTACGAATCTGCTTAGGTTTTTCCATTTTAATCACTCTAATCCGTTCGATCAATTCTCATCACTTTTGCCGATTTCCGCCATTAAATCAACATTTTCATATGTATCAACAATGGAGAGTTGCTTGCTCGCTTTTATTTGAGGCTATTTGTTACTTTGGAACAGTCAAAAACACTTTATGGAAGCTGTAGTTCATGATCAACTGCTGATAGGCCGATAATAGAAATAGGCTTAAAAAGGTTGCTTGTTCTCTCCTGGAATCAACCCCATTTCATCAGTTCATCGATTACGAAGAGCAAATGTTCCATGCAGTTACGCGTGCAAATTTGTTTACTCGCAATTGCGATCCAGCTTGACGCCGAATTAGCTTGATTCGTGTTTAATAGCAACAATCGACACACTCAATGAAACGACGTGTTCTTTCCTTTTGCTCCAGCTCCTTCCCCACCTTGGTATCTACCCAGACACCTCATCGCATCCTTACCCACCGACAGCTGCTGGTCGGTTTCCATCTGTCTGGCCTGGTCTGTTTGATCGTGTCTCTGTCTGTCTTGTCTGTCGACATCATCAAACTGTCATCGGCGCGCAGCAGCAGCATCAACCGACATGCCGGGCTCTTCGCCAAGATCCAGCATGCGGTGGCATCGGGTTCCATAATTCTGATAAATAAATAAGCAAATAGAGCGCAACCAAACGGCGAACGCCGGTTTATGGCACTCGGTACACCACTTTGCTTGATTAATGCAAATAAACATGTGGCCCCTATGACGAGCGACGCCTCTTCATCGAATCCGGAACGAGTTTTGCCAGATACTAGTTGGTCCCAGCGCTCGGTAAATCAAGTTTAATGCAGCGCCATAAAAATTAAACACTATCTGGGGTCCACACGCCCCCCTCCCCCTTCGTCACCACGATAAAGTTCGTTAAAGTTGATCGGCGGATTTTTATTGTTTACACTAATCGAGGCTGCAGGTTGGAGTGCGCGTTGCGTGTTCAGGATTGGCTAATTTGACTGAAATCCCGACGGTCCTTCGTCATAACCTCTACAGATATTGACACGCACTTGTTTGCCACTTTTCGCTCGAATTTGGAACCACCCTAGCGCTATGGCATGGCATGCGTGCGTGTGTATCGCTTCGCGTTCTGATAGTTCCAGTATTTCGTTAATCGATTGCTGAATCATAAACTGAGCTGATATGGTAATTGCTTTCGTCAAGGCCGGTGAATCAAGTTTTGGATGGATCGAAAGTCACGCTGGAAGCTGGTTCAGTTTGGTTTTATTTGAGTATTCGGGCGAAGACCTTCCCATATACCAAAAAATAGTATACCGTGCTGATGGATGCTATCCGGACATGATCCAGCATCAAACTCTGAATTGTTACGACGTTTGACGCACAATTTTTAGCTTCAGGATTCCTAAAGGAAGTCCCATCATGAGTCCATCATGAGTCCATCATGAAATAGATGATAATTTCAAAATTTAATCCATCTTCTTCTACATACAAAAGACTCAAACATCACGATCTATACGCCATATGCAACGTCCATCCAATTCAGTTTTTTCTCATTGCCCATAAACCCCCGTTGAAGTATTTATTTGCTTTTCTAAATCATCCCTTCAACCGTGAAATATTCGCGTACATGCAAAGCAACAACGCGCTCGTCGGGGCACTCGACAAGTCCACCGTCAAAACAAAACAATGTCGTCCTGGAGGCAGGGCCTTTCAGGGTTGGACCCTTTCTTCCAGCTTGACAACTCCAACTCCGCTGTCAGTTCCTCGTAAGCCCCCGCCGCGTATTTGCCCAAGTGAACGAACTTGGGCTGACTGCGGCAGAGTTAGGTTGGCACAAGTGGCTCCGAATTCCGGTCACCTTCCGCGTGACGTCTCGGTCTGGAATGACAAAGGTAAACATTCATTATTTATTGAATGTCTTGGCTCTCCTGTGTGTGCCGGGCCGGCTGAAACAATGCGAACGAGCGCAAAATGTCGATCGTTATTAGTAGGGAGGTGCGGGCTGGAATGTTCGTGGGCACGGTGAAAAGAAATAATGTAAAATTTAGGAAATTGAAGTTTAAGGGGTTACATACATGTAAATCGGCAAAAATAGATAAGATTGATTTGAGCACAAACTTAAACTTTTTTTTCAATCTGTTTTCTGGACATTAAAATATACATTTTCAACTGTTAGCAAAATAAATTTGAAGACATTTGGTTGTATTATTGCCTAGATACAGCTATATGAAGTTAGCAGTTTCAAAAAACGGGTGCCACGATATCTCAAAACTTTCTTGACCAAATCGGCTCAAACTTTTGGTGAAGACTCATTAAACCAGTCCCGTGTGCATGACGAAGACCGATTTTCAAAAAGTTTATTTTTAAAAAAGATAAAAATATTTTTATGTTTTACATATAAAAAATCGAAAGTTTTTGATTTTTTTATTTAAAAAAAAAATGTAAAATTTCAAAACTGGACTTCGTCGTACACACGGGATACATCTTGAAAGTCTTCACCACAAATTTCAGCCATTTTGGTTTATCTCATCTCGAGATATCGTGGCACTCGTAAATCAACTCGGTGTTCAGAGAAAAACGCTCCCAAAGTTTGACAGTTCGCCTTGCGCATGGCAACATTTTTAGTTTAAATCGTTTGCAACTTATTTTAATCATAAAATTTCTACATGAAACTTTCAGGAGTGATTGAAAATCATGTTTTAAGCGGATTTAATTTTTTTCTGTAATATGAAATTTTGTGTTTTTCTACATGTATGTAACCCCTTAAGATAGGTGATTTTAAGGTTTCTAATGATTGAACTTATTAAAGATATTCAAGAGATTCAAGATTGAAGTGGTTTTTAGGTTTCTTGATATTCTAGATTGAAGTGATTCAAGAGATCTTAGAGATTCAAGATTGAAGTATTTCAAGGGATTTTAGGGAATCCAAATTGTAGCGATTGAAGCAATTCTAGATATTGAAGATTGAAATGATTCAAGGGATTCCACAGAGTCAAAATTGAAGTGATTCAAGGATCCAAAAAATCATATGATCATATGATTTAAGTGGTTCTAAATATTCCATCGATTGCATGAATTACCGCATGAATTACCCCATTATCGGTTTCCCGCATGGGTGATGTGGAAATTGTTGCACATGGTTGAAGTTGGGAATTTTGCAACTTATTTTAATTTATGCTAAATTAAAAATTTAAACACGAATCTACACGATGATTTGATGTGCATTCTTTATCAGAATCGCGATAAAAGAGGTTTAAATTGAAAATTAATAATAAAACAAATTCTGGTCTAGATTTTAACGAAATTTTGTCTGTTTGTAAAACTTAATGTTATTACACAATGGTTATAGAATTTTTTTTACAAAAAAGTAAATTTTTCGGTTCGTCCACAAACAATCTCATGTTTGTAAACAAAAGACGCCATATTGCCAATGTTGTTCGGTAGCTCATATCAGGCCATCGCCGGGGCCCTGGTTGTTAAAATCTAGAGTTTTTTTAAAGGACCTATAAGCTATTGTCTTTCATATGTTTATAGGACCCATTAAAAAACTCTATAAATATCAAACTATCAGATCTCAGCAACTACAATTATCACGCCTGAATATTCATGCCCCAAAAACAACTGCTCTCCTTTCCGTATTGATACTCTCAGCGCCGAACATAGCCGAACACGTTCTTGGGTTTACACACTCGCGTTTGACAATCTTCTTTTTCTCTCATTTCCGCTTCCCCGATCATCCCACCGCGACAGAATTTAACCACAAAAGCCGTCACAAAACCAATTCAGTTAAACGGGACGTCATGCGTGGTCGGCTCCTAATCGCCGTCTCGCGTTCTTTCTTTGCAGTTTTTGGACAAATTGAGAGACTCCGCGGTGAGAGAGCATAGTCGAGGAAATGGGGAGGAGTGATAGAGAGAGAATGAATTCGCTGGGAATCACGAGACCCAAGAAGAGATCTCTCAAGCTATAGTGACGGTCGTTATACTCTCAGATGATTCCTGATATTTGAGCTTGAAGTGATTTAGGGAATTCAAAAGTTTCAAGATTCAAGTGTTGCAAAAGATTTAAAGGATTAGAGTGATTCAAGAGAATCTAGAGTTTTAAGATATTCAGTGCTTCAAGATTGAAGTGATTCAAGGTATACTAGAGTTTCAATATAAATGTGATTCAAGGTATTCCAGAGATTCAAGATTGAAGTGCTTCAAGGGATTCTAAGAGATTCAAGATTGAGGTGATTCGAGGGATTCTAGAGATTGAAGATCGAAGTGATTCTAGAGATTCTCGATACTCGAGATTGAAGTAATTCAAGGGATTCGAGAAGTTAAAGATTGAAGTACTTTAAGTCATTTTAGTGGTTTAGAATTGAAGTGATTCAAGGGATTCTAGAACTTAGAGATTGAAGTGTTTTAAGGAAATCTAGTGATTCAAGATTGAAGTATTCAATGGGATCCTAGATATTCAAGAATTAATTACTTCAAGGGATTTTCCGATTAGAGTGATTCAAAAGAATTTGAGTTTCAAGATCGTAGTAACTCAAGGTATTCCATAGATCAGCGATTCTCAACCTTATTCTAGGCTGGTACCCCCTGTCATGTAAATCAAGTAGGCCCGGCACCGTTGAGAATCGCTGCCATAGATTCAAGATTGGAGTGGTTCAAGGTATTCTAGAGATTCAAGATGTATGTGGTTGAAGAGTTTCTAAAGCTTCAAGATTACATAAGAAACTAGATCTTTAAGGTTTAAAAGCTCAAAAAGGAGTCCAAATTTTATGTAATTTAAGGGATTCTAGAGATTCAAGATTGAAGTTAAAAAAAATTAAAAAAGTAAAAAAATAAAAAAGGCATTATCTGCTATGCTAAATTGATTAAAGAGATTCAAACGTTGGAATAATTTGAGAGATGAAAGATATACTAAAAGTGGTAGTTCTGCATATATTTACGGCTTCTTACCGTGTACACACAAAAAAATATTTCCGAATGTTACATCATTTATGATGTAACACTTTTGCACGTCATTAAACATTTAAATTTAAATGCAATTTGATGTAAATTTGCAACAAATTATACGTAAAAACATGATTTTACATGTGATTCAACCGTTTACGTCGAATCTCAAGTTTACATCAACAGTGTTTACATGTAATTCGTTTTTTCCGTGTCGAATAAATTTACATATTTTTTTCTGTGTAGTAATGACGACTGTCATAATTTAGAATTATTACCATAATGATTCGGTCGATTGACGAGGTACACACGTGCATTTTGAGGTGTTCTAAATTTTCCCAAAAAAGGCGTTACGCAAATTTCGCGATGCCAGCAGCAGTTGGTTGGTGACGGCCTTTGATGTAAATGAGCGCAGAACTGGAGCACAGAACGGGTGATTCTGCGCCTTTCCGGGTGTCATGCCGCGGTAATTGGAATGTGGTTATTGTTTTCCACGTTCCACGGCGCGCAAACAGAGCTGGCGCAATTTGGACCTGAAGCGCGTGGGCAAAATGAATGGCTTTGTTTGGTGTTGTGGAAACTCATTACTGGTCCTCGGTTCCTGGCTATTGACGAGAGGGGTTCCTGTTGGGATGCTGTGCGTGAATTGGCGGTTGCGTGGGACCATATAATGAGGTTTCGTAATAAGCTTGGATCGTGATAGATTTTCAATTAGTTAGAAACACCGAGTTGGGGTCAAATTGGTTATGATTAGAATGTTTAGAAAATTGAACGATACCAAACTTGTAGCCTTGTTTGAGCAGTACATTTGACCTTTCTTTCCACGGCTTCCAATAAAGATGCTCAGATTCGGTTTCCAAACCATCAAATGACCACTGAGGCTGAAGCCGCTTGAGCACTTCCACGTTTACACTTTTACGATCGCCCGGTTTACGACCGCAATAGTTTCACGCCTGCATGATAATCAAATCAGTCGGGTCAGCAAACAAAGTGGCACCAACTAGCGTCACGTGTCTGGTGCATGTCTGGACTGCTGGTCATGTTGCTTAAGTTTCCTTGCTCGGGGAGATCTTCCTCATTTTTCTTAAGGCGTTTAAAGACATGTTACTCTCTGAAATTTAAAAACGAAATGTCATTATTCTTTCTGAAGAAAATCGGGGCCTTTCTCCTCGCGGCCATCTGCTTTAAGTGTTCTACCAAAAATTGTCGACAAATTTGTTGTAGATTAAAGCGGTTTTATCTCATGTCCTGTTCTTGAAAGTCTAAGGTACTGACAAATTCGCCAAAGAATTTAACGTTCATCGCCTGGGTGAACAGCACAATCTATTCTTTCCCAGCTATCTTCAATCTTGCTGTCATCGTCATCCTAAGGTAACTGGGAAATTGTTGATTTTTATCGGAATGCAATTTACTTAATTAATTTGCATTTCCCTCTTAGCTGGAAGAGAAGATGCTTTGCTGTCTTTCATCTGTTTTTTTTCTGCTCTCCCCAACCAACACGTTGACGTTCGTTCTTGTCGTGTAGTTTGCTCGAAGTACCGAGCCACCGGAGTGTGGTGTGGTAATCGGTTGACGTCCCATCTCTCTCCGGGCTGGCACAAACCAGTGCGGTCTCGGAATTTTCTGGTACTTTGCCAGGGGCATCTACAATCTACATGCAGCGATTGACGATAGATTGGATATAGCTCGCTTTGTCGACAAATCGAAAAGCTCAAGCTTAGATAGGGGGCCGTTTTTTTATCTGGAAAAGATTCGTAGAGCTTCCACAGTGTACGATACCATTCTGGAATGCTGGCCTTCTATTGTCCCTTGGTACGAATCAATTTGGCAGTTGTTTCCGAAATTCCACACTCGCAGTCGAGCCTATCGCCAATTTCCAGCCGTCGAAAAATGCTCATATCATTTCTCAAACATCCAAGGCACAAAAAAAAGACACCAAAATGTAGCGCTCCATTTTTATATCTTATTCACAGCTGGCAATGAAATATTGGCCAGCGGTGGGGTTTGAGGTAATGAAATCTTCCAGCGAATTGAAAGGAGCGAACAAAAAAAAATGAGAAATCGTTCTTGTGAAGACGGGTCGGTTCGATGGGTAGCTGCCCGGAAAATTTGGGTTTCCTTTGTGGACGGGAAATATTATTTTTAACAAAGATCTCGCTGAAAAGAGAGCCCCCGTGATAGAAGATGAAGATTTCAATTAAGCGCTGTGAATGGAAGATACCTCCATATGGGTTCATTTTCATCTCAATATCTTGTTTTTGCTGACAAACAGGTGTTCTGGTTTTGACTTAAAATACTAATGGCATGGTTTTTCTTTTCTTTTCTCATTTTAGGTAATTCAATGGATTTAATTATTTGTGAATATCGGTAAGACTGTTACAGACTTTCCACTTGATTTTTTGGATGACCCCTTAGATATAACTTACTTGAAGACACCATATTCACATGGATAGAAATCCTGGAAGCGAATCCGGTAACTATGTGTTGCTGAATTCAACAATTGTTTTTTCAAAATCGTCAACATTTTTTCAATTTCGCTGCAAATGTTTGCAAAATCGATAACATTGTTGTTCAAAATATAAAAAAAAAATGTTGATGATTTTGGAAATATTTCCACGTTGATGAATTCAACAACACAAAGTTAACGGATTTGCATAAAGGATTTCTATCCTGTTGAATGGAAATGTTTTCAAAATCGTCATTTTTGTTATTGATTTTGAAAACATTTGCAACAAATTCGAGAAAAATGTTGACGATTTTGGAAAAAAATCAATATTGTCGAATTCAACAACACAGTGTTACCGAATTTGCTTACAAGATTTCTCTCCGTGTACTGAGTAACTTAATTTTTACTCAAGTTCAGTTGAAATCGCTCTTTTTTTAACGCTGTAATTGCAAGTCAAAGTGCTGAATCAAAAGTTGTTTTGTCTCATAATTGGCATGATGATTTATGCAAAATTCTTGCCATTATTCTGTTACTGTAATGAAGCTCATTTTTATTTATGCACAATGAGTAAATTAAAATGTATATCTGATATTTGAGCAAAATTTGAAATACTTTTTAGAATTGTCAAAATGCAATTAGATTATGAACATTTTGATTCAGTTCAAGTGCATTGAATTACCCGAGCAGACGGTAATAACTTGGGTAGGTCAGTTTTTGATATTGTGAGAAGATCGAAATATGTTATTGGGATGATCGGATTAGTTGTTAAAATAACAAAAATCAATAACAAAGATTTGTTCGAAGAATAACTTAAACTGTTATTATGTTATTATTGCAATAACAAACCCGTTCCTGCAGCTGGGCAGCGTACGGTCCCGTCGAACAATTCAACGTCTCCTCCTGGCTGGGGACGATCTTTTGCCAGCGTCGTTGCCGGTTGCGGCGATTCGGCGCAGCAAGAAATAACTGGCGAAGATCTTTTCACCCTGCCAGAGTTCTTCACTCTCGCGGGTGAGATGCTGACGCGGTTCAAGGCCTGCCGTAACAAGGCGGAACAATTCATGGCTCTAGGCGAATTAATGATCAAGTACATCTATACTCGATAAATTTGAACTGTGATCTAGTTGTAAGCTTTTCTCCCCTATCCTTTTTCCTTAGTAACTCTAGTAAGTTTTTTGAAACTTTTCTTACTTTTTGTTAAGCCCATAGTCAAAACAATAATTCCTCCAACATGGACTAGTGTAACACACAGCTGCAAGGAACTCCAAAACTCTGTATTGTACACAAATTGAACTTATTGTAACTTGTTTATTCGAAAATAAAAACTGAATTGAATTGAATTGAATTGCAATAACAAACCAATAACACAGAAGCAATCATGAAAGAATAACAAGATTTGTTATTTTGTGCTGAGAGGTCGAGCAGCATAATAACAAAAAATGTTATTGAACTGGTATGTCTCCATAACAAAAAAAGTTATTGTTTTGGTTTATTTGTAATTTGCAAATAAACCTGCAGTTGCCAAAACTCCTCTGTACTAGTCAGGGCTGCAGAGTCGGGTCCCTCCAAGCGACTTTGAATCCATACTTTGAAGACAACTCCGACTCTGGATGCAGGATATGACGTCAACGCCGACTTCAGCTCTCCAAAAATACCCGACTTCACAGATTCCGACTCCAAGTAAAAGGTGCTGAAAAATTGCTGAATCCGATGCAGTCTCCGAGGTCTCACTCCAACACGAACTTCAACGTCAGCTCCGACTTCCTGGCTCTGTGAAAATAATAACAGTTTTTGTTATTCACACATCAAAAATTCTCAATAAATACATCAATTCCGTTAGGGAATATAACAAAATAAAAAAAAATGAACTCTCAAAAGTTAATTTTGTCGGATTAATTTTAGCTTGAAAACCCCCATTTCATGGCCAAAATAATGACCCCGACGACCAGGGGCGCCGACTCTGGGGGGGCACGGTACTTTTTGCCCTCCTTAAAATTGGGCAGGGGGGGCAGCCCATACATTGTGCCCCCCCAGAAATTTTTGAAGAAAAATATTCTTATTTTAAATATTACAAAAAAATTCACAGAAATAATTGAAAATAATATTTAAAACAGAATTGGAATTCGATAGAATTCTTGTAAGCGAATCTGTAAAATAGTTCAAAAACATTTGTTGTTTTTTAAATCGACAACGTTTCATCTATACTACTGCGCTCTCTTATGCTAACTAGGTAGGAAAACCAGCAAGCTTAGTATACAAGAGCAAACTTACGCAAACTCTTGTCAAAACAATCATCAAGTTTTCAGACGCAACATTCTGCGATTTGCCACTGTAGATCAGGATTTAGCGAAAATGAACTGAAACACTTTTCAAAATGGTCATTTGATGACAGCTTTACATTTAAAAAAATGCTGATAAATTCGATTTTTTTTGAGTAAATTTAGGTAATTTTTTTCTTGATTTCTTTTTTAAAAATTGCAAATTTTTGGTCGTATCAAATTGTTATAATGCCTTTTTTGATTTTATTAAAAACCGTTTGTGTATTTTTTTGGTTATTCTTAAATTCTTAAATTCTGAAATTCCTAAATTCCTACATTCTGAAATTCTGAAATTCTGAAATTCTGACATTCTGAAATTCTGAAATTCTGAAATTCTGAAATTCTGAAATTCTGAAATTCTGAAATTCTGAAATTCTGAAATTCTGAAATTCTGAAATTCTGAAATTCTGAAATTCTGAAATTCTGAAATTCTGAAATTCTGAAATTCTGAAATTCTGAAATTCTGAAATTCTGAAATTCTGAAATCCTGAAATCCTGAAATTCTGAAATTCTGAAATTCTGAAATTCTGAAATTCTGAAATTCTGAAATTCTGAAATTCTGAAATTCTGAAATTCTGAAATTCTGAAATTCTGAAATTCTGAAATTCTGAAATTCTGAAATTCTGAAATTCTGAAATTCTGAAATTCTGAAATTCTGAAATTCTGAAATTCTGAAATTCTGAAATTCTGAAATTCTGAAATTCTGAAATTCTGAAATTCTGAAATTCTGAAATTCTGAAATTCTTAAATTCTTAAATTCTTAAATTCTTAAATTCTTAAATTCTGAAATTCTGAAATTCTGAAATTCTGAAATTCTGAAATTCTGAAATTCTGAAATTCTGAAATTCTGAAATTCTGAAATTCTGAAATTCTGAAATTCTGAAATTCTGAAATCCTGAAATTCTGAAATTCTGAAATTCTGAAATTCTGAAATTCTGAAATTCTGAAATTCTGAAATTCTGAAATTCTGAAATTCTGAAATTCTGAAATTCTGAAATTCTGAAATTCTAAAATTCTGAAATTCTGAAATTCTGAAATTCTTAAATTCTTAAATTCTTAAATTCTTAAATTCTTAAATTCTTAAATACTTAAATTCTTAAATTCTTAAATTCTTAAATTCTTAAATTCTTAAATTCTTAAATTCTTAAATTCTTAAATTCTTAAATTCTTAAATTCTTAAATTCTTAAATTCTTAAATTCTTAAATTCTTAAATTCTTAAATTCTTAAATTCTTAAATTTAAATTCTTAAATTCTTAAATTCTTAAATTCTTAAATTCTTAAATTCTTAATTCTTAAATTCTTAAATTCTTAAATTCTTAAATTCTTAAATTCTTAAATTCTTAAATTCTTAAGTTCTTAAATTCTTAAATTCTTAAATTCTTAAATTCTTAAATTCTTAAATTCTTAAATTCTTAAATTCTTAAATTCTTAAATTCTTAAATTCTTAAATTCTTAAATTCTTAAATTCTTAAATTCTTAAATTCTTAAATTCTTAAATTCTTAAATTCTTAAATTCTTAAATTCTTAAATTCTTAAATTCTTAAATTCTTAAATTCTTAAATTCTTAAATTCTTAAATTCTTAAATTCTTAAATTCTTAAATTCTTAAATTCTTAAATTCTTCAATTCTTAAATTCTTAAATTCTTAAATTCTTAAATTCTTAAATTCTTAAATTCTTAAATTCTTAAATTCTTAAATTCTTAAATTCTTAAATTCTTAAATTCTGAAATTTGAAATTCTGAAATTCTGAAATTCTGAAATTTGAAATTCTGAAATTCTGAAATTCTGAAATTCTGAAATTCTGAAATTCTGAAATTCTGAAATTCTGAAATTCTGAAATTCTGAAATTCTTAAATTCTTAAATTCTTAAATTCTTAAATTCTTAAATTCTTAAATTCTTAAATTCTTAAATTCTTAAATTCTTAAATTCTTAAATTCTTAAATTTTAAATTCTTAAATTCTTAAATTCTTAAATTCTTAAATTCTTAAATTCTTAAATTCTTAAATTCTTAAATTCTTAAATTCTTAAATTCTTAAATTCTTAAATTCTTAAATTCTTAAATTCTTAAATTCTTAAATTCTTAAATTCTTAAATTCTTAAATTCTTAAATTCTTAAATTCTTAAATTCTTAAATTCTTAAATTCTTAAATTCTTAAATTCTTAAATTCTTAAATTCTTAAATTCTTAAATTCTTAAATTCTTAAATTCTTAAATTCTTAAATTCTTAAATTCTTAAATTCTTAAATTCTTAAATTCTTAAATTCTTAAATTCTTAAATTCTTAAATTCTTAAATTCTTAAATTCTTAAATTCTTAAATTCTTAAATTCTTAAATTCTTAAATTCTTAAATTCTTAAATTCTTAAATTCTTAAATTCTTAAATTCTTAAATTCTTAAATTCTTAAATTCTTAAATTCTTAAATTCTTAAATTCTTAAATTCTTAAATTCTTAAATTCTTAAATTCTTAAATTCTTAAATTCTTAAATTCTTAAATTCTTAAATTCTTAAATTCTTAAATTCTTAAATTCTTAAATTTTAAATTCTTAAATTCTTAAATTCTTAAATTCTTAAATTCTTAAATTCTTAAATTCTTAAATTCTTAAATTCTTAAATTCTTAAATTCTTAAATTCTTAAATTCTTAAATTCTTAAATTCTTAAATTCTTAAATTCTTAAATTCTTAAATTCTTAAATTCTTAAATTCTTAAATTCTTAAATTCTTAAATTCTTAAATTCTTAAATTCTTAAATTCTTAAATTCTTAAATTTTAAATTCTTAAATTCTTAAATTCTTAAATTCTTAAATTCTTAAATTCTTAAATTCTTAAATTCTTAAATTTTAAATTCTTAAATTCTTAAATTCTTAAATTCTTAAATTCTTAAATTCTTAAATTCTTAAATTCTTAAATTCTTAAATTCTTAAATTCTTAAATTCTTAAATTCTTAAATTCTTAAATTCTTAAATTCTTAATTCTTAAATTCTTAAATTCTTAAATTAAATTCTTAAATTCTTAAATTCTTAAATTCTTAAATTCTTAAATTCTTAAATTCTTAAATTCTTAAATTCTTAAATTCTTAAATTCTTAAATTCTTAAATTCTTAAATTCTTAAATTCTTAAATTCTTAAATTCTTAAATTCTTAAATTCTTAAATTCTTAAATTCTTAAATTCTTAAATTCTTAAATTCTTAAATTCTTAAATTCTTAAATTCTTAAATTCTTAAATTCTTAAATTCTTAAATTCTTAAATTCTTAAATTCTTAAATTCTGAACAAATAAATTGATGTTAAATTTTCGATTATTTTTAAGCATTGTTTTTTTTTTGTAATTTCCAAATTTCGGATTTTTTAAATATCTGAATTTCAACTTTTGATTTCTTAACATTTTTAAGCCATGAGTTTTTTTAACCCTAGGGTTTTTTAAACTTTTTTTTAAATTTTGGGATATTTATTTTTTTTCTGTTATTTTTTCTAAATTGCAGATTTGAAAAAATGTTGTTTTTTAATGTGTATTTTCCAATTTCTAAAGTTCTAAATTTTTGCTTTTTACTTTTGTTTTCATTTTTAGAATATTTGTGTTGTTGAATTTTAAATACCTGATAATTTTTATTATTGACTGTTACTTCTGGAAAATAAGTGAGAATATGCCAATTAGAAGGAATTCGCTTCCAAACATATAAAAAATTCCCCCAATAAACATTCTCAATCACGTTTTAATAAATTATCTTTTTCAAAAAAAAAAATGGATTCCGGATGAAAAAAACTCTTACTATATCGTAATATTCAAATTGGTAAAATTCGTGATATACAATAAACTTAAACATTAAATCGCCACTCTCACCTAACGATTTCGGAAAACAACCGTGCCCCCCCAACATTTTGGACTAGTCGGCGCCTCTGCCGACGACATTGGTCAAAATTATCCCATAGTTCTAGCCAATTTTAGCAAAGTCCCTTAGGGGGTATATCAAATAATTAAAAAAAAATGAACTTTCAAAATTTCTACTTTTCAGAATAATTTTAGCTTAAGGACTCCATTTCATGTCCAAAACTAATGACCCTGACAAAATTGGTCAAAATTATCCCATAGTTCTAACCATTTTAAACAAAGTCCTATAGGGGGTATATCAAATGGGTAATTCTCCGCCAACTCACACAGCAGTTGCCCCGACCCCTCTTCGATTTGCGTGAAATTTTGTCCTAAGGGGTAACTTTTGTCCCTGATCACGAATCCGAGGTCCGTTTTTTTGGTATCTCGTGACGGAGGGGCGGTACGACCCCTTCCATTTTTGAACATGTGAAAAAAGAGGTGTTTTTCAATAATTTGCAGCCTGAAACGGTGATGAGATAGAAATTTGGTGTCAAAGGGACTTTTGTGTAAAATTAGACGCCCGATTTGATGGCGTGCTCAGAATTCCGAATAAACGTATTTTTCATCGAAAAAAAAACACTAAAAAAGTTTTAAAAATTCTCCCATTTTCTGTTACTCGACTGTAAAAAATTTTGGAACATGTCATTTTATGGGAAATTTAATGTACTTTTGAATCTACATTGTCCCGGAAGGGTCATTTTTTCATTTAGAACAAAATTTTTCATTTTAAAATTTCGTATTTTTTCTAACTTTGCAGGGTTATTTTTTAGAGTGTAACAATGTTCTACAAAGTTGTAGAGCAGACAATTACAAAAATTTTGATATATAGACATAAGGGGTTTGCTTATAAACATCACGAGTTATCGCGATTTTACGAAAAAAAAGTTTTGAAAAAGTTGGTCGTCTTCGATCATGGCCATTCATGGTCACCCGCGACAGACATGGACGACGAAACAAAGAGAAACGCAAAAAGTAACTTTTTCAAAACTTTTTTTCGTAAAATCGCGATAACTCGTGATGTTTATAAGCAAACCCCTTATGTCTATATATCAAATTTTTTGTAATTGTCTGCTCTACAACTTTGTAGAACATTGTTACACTCTAAAAAATAACCCTGCAAAGTTAGAAAAAACACGAAATCTTAAAATGAAAAATTTTGTTCTAAATGAAAAAATGACCCTTCTGGGACAATGTAGATTCGAAAAGTACATTAAATTTCCCATAAAATTACATGTTCCAAAATTTTTTACAGTCGAGTAACGGAAAATGGGAGAATTTTTAAAACTCTTTTAGTGTTTTTTTCGATGAAAAATACGTTTTTTCGGAATTCTGAGTACGCCATCAAATCGGGCGTCTAATTTTACATAAAAGTCCTTTTGACACCAAATTTCTATCTCATCACCGTTTCAGGCTGCAAATTGTTGAAAAACACCTCTTTTTTCGCATGTTCAAAAATGGAAGGGGTCGTACCGCCCCTCCATCACGAGATATCAAAAAACGGACCTCGGATTCGTGATCAGGGACAAAAGTTACCCCTTAGGACAAAGTTTCACGCAAATCGAAGAGGGGTCGGGGCAACTTTTCCCGATTTCGTGTGAGTTGGTAGAGAATTACCCAAATAATTAAAAAAATCAACTTTCAAAATTTCAACTTTTCAGAATAATTTTAGCTTAAGGACCCCATTTCATGGCCAAAATAATGACCCTGACAAAATTGGTCAAAATTATTTCTATCTTAGCAAAGTCCCTTAGGGGGTATATCAAATAATTAAAAAAAATCAACTTCCAAAATTTCAACTTTTTAAAATAATTTTAGCTTAAGGACCCCACTTCATGGCCAAAATAATGACCCCGACGAAATAAGACAAAATTATCCCAAAGATCTAAACATAGTTAACAAAAGAAAAAATAATAACAGATTGTGTTATAGACACTTAGAAACTTTTTCATTTGTGCGATTTATGGTAATTATTTCTAAGGTAATTATTTCTATTTATGGTAGTTATTTCTAAGTCAGTATACCGAACGAATAACAAATTTTGTTATTAGGAGAGTTTTTGAAATGTATAACATTTCCTCTTATAAGCGTGTTATTAAACATTTTTAATGTAATATCACTTCAATACCAAATCGTCGCTTGTGTGCTATCTTGTGACACGTCCTATCTTTTTGCAGCAGACGTGTCACAAGATAGCACACAAGCGACAAAATTTTGTTATTTTATCAGAAACTGTTATTATTTTTTCTTCTTGAAGTTGAACTTCAGGATAAAATAATAACACTTTTTGTTATTTTGTAATTACCGTCTGCCCGGGTTCCCGATTACGTGTGAGTTTTTTTATCGAATGGAATGGAATGCGAAACCATACTAAAAGTAATAATTAACAGCTTTTATGAACAACAAAACAAAAGAATATCATTTTTGAATGACCATTCACACTCAGAGTATCGTGAAAATAAAATCGTTTAAAAATATGTCCTTATTGTGCATTCAAATCGTTACCCGGCAAAACCTCACAGAAATCCACAAATTTTCTTTTAAAAGATGCCTAGGTTGGATGGAATTCACAAAACTCTGGAACTAAATTAAATAATCTATTTTCAAAAACTAAATTTTCATTTTATGATAATTGCAATTCTCAAACATGATAATTGCAGTTGCCAAGAACTTAGAGTTTGATACTTCACAACCCTGGTTCCAATAATCAAAATGACATCCGCGTCACTTTACGGAGACACGATAACAAAATTTCCTGGTCTGCGATGGAGCAGCAATTCTTTGGCAAAGTTCGCTCAGCTACGATTTTAATGGGAGAGAGGAGGGTGGCGTCGCGCGATTGTGAAAGGTCGCGATCTTTATGCTCGCGTATACGATCGTTGAGATTGGACGAATTTGCATGCCTGTTTGGTGGTTTAATCGAAAATCGAAAACAAACACGCTGACAATCGCAAAACAAAAATGCTGCGATAATTAATTCTTTCAATAAGCTCGCGAATAGACACACGTACACAATCAAGCTGTGATTGACGTCATTAACACTGAGTAGAATATCGCTGCTGGCTGCTTATTTGTATTTCTTTCAATTGTTTGTATTGCTGTTGTCGGTAGTTGAATGCAAATATAACGGACGCTAACCAAGTGTGAGACAGGACGGCGGTGGCCGGGAACGTGACGATGCTGCTAATAAAGTACTTTGAGTCCGTAGAGCAGCTGAAGATGCGTTCTGCTGCTGTGGGAGGGAATGTTTGAAATTATTACGTCGTTGGAACTGCGATTGGAGGAATGCGGATGGTTGAGATAAGATTAGAAGCGCGGCTTTGTTTTGACTAGCAGCGATTGCATTACAGTGTGCCCGACCCGTTGGAGTAATGATGCATCGCGGTTGATAACCAGAATTAGCTGGGGAAATCGGTACAAAGCGTGCCTCGATGATCAAAACATTTGTACCGTATTGAAGTCTACCGAATCTCATGCATTTCTTGAATCTGTAGGGTCTTCCGGATGTCGTTGGATTCTATTGAGTTCCTTGAAGCTCTTTAGTCATTGGTATCAATTGTAACGCTTGAGTTTCTTAAAAAAAAACTCCAATCCTTTCAGTTTGTAAGCCGACCCCATTCAAGCTAGATCAAACAACTCATACCCCACCAGGTAATAACATCTCAATTAACACTTTGCCAGCTTTTAGCTCCAGGCGGCGGCAATTTTCCTCGAAACACCTCTCGAGAGCCTTCACAGACTTGCGTGGTACCGACCTATTAACCAATTTTAGGCTCTCTCGCTGCACAATTGCTTTTTACCTCGAATAATGATGCACATCCAAAACACTTTTCCTTTCGCCACGTGCGTCATGCGTCTGCAAAGCTCATTCAAGTGTTGCGCGCTGGTTCGTGAAGGTTGCGTGCCAAATGCTCACACCTGATTTGTAATTGTTAGAGTTGATTGGTGTGAATTATCGTTAAAAATTATCCGTTGCATGAAATGAAAAATGATCTTTTGGAGTAACTTCAAATTTTGAGAAAAAAGTAAATATCGTAACCAAACGTCTTCATTAAAATCCTAAATCAGAATCAACGTTCTAAACAGCACTAATTGACCACGTCGTTGGACGGAAAAACTTTTCCCTAAAACATGGAATTTCATCCAATTTGAGAGGGGGTGAGAGAGGGTGCACTCTGATTGATGTCAATTTATTGATTTAGAGGTTTCTGTGGTTTTACGGTACCGGCGTCGTCGTCGTCCCCGAGTTGGACATGTTTTCAGCACAGTTTGCAAAAGTGAAATGGTAATGGAGCGTAATTGATTTTCTGTGGCTTTAGGAGGTGGATACAGGGTGGCACGGGGTCATTCGGCCAAATTTGCTTGGTAAGTTGTAAACAACAAATAACCGCGATGGTGGAAATAAACCCGATTGTGCTGGTATGGTTTGACTCTTGATTGGATTGTTGAAAGTCATCAATACTGGTTTTGTGATGAAAAAGTTGGGCAAGGACTGGTAAAATGTAATTTCGACTGTTGTTGTTAATTTTTGATTCTCGATTCTTGATTCTTGATTCTTGATTCTTGAATCTCTTGAATCTATTGAATCTCTTGAATCTCTTGAATCTCTTGAATCTATTGAATCTCTTGAATCTCTTGAATAATTCTTAAATCACTTGATTCCAGAGCGCCCTCTAATCTTGATGCTAATCATTGTTTCATTTGTCTGAATTTTACGTGTTAGTATTTAGTAGTTTTTCTTTTTGAGTGTCATTCTAATCGAGCAAGGATATGTGTTTGGGTTCAAATAATGCTTTTAAAGGCTTCACTTTTTTGCACAAGTGACTCTTGTGTTTTGTGAGTTTCGAATATCTCTTGATTTTATTTTATTTTCGGGAAAATTCTAGAGATTAACACCTAAACTATTTAGCTCCAGAAAAAGGGGAAATTGGTATGGAAATTCCCTCATTTCTCGAGTTACAGAGTTTACGTGTTGATAAGATCTAAGCTTTTAAATTTACCTTTCAAAACGTTACTTTATCCACCTTTGGGTGATTGGTGGCCTCCTCACATTCATAAAGTCAATACATTCAGTAAAAATAGCAACACTTCCCCTTAACATGTTTAACAAATCAACTTTATTACTCATTTCTAGGGTTAGTGAAATTTCACGATTTCGCGGACAGCGTGAAGTCCGCGAAATTAGGCATTTTCCGCGAAATCCCGTGAAACTTAATGTTTGTGTGAAACTGTAACGATTTTTCTCAAAATAATTTAAAAAACTCATATAGGAATAAAACTAATTTTATGACTATTTTTTTTTGTAGATTTAATCGACCCTTTTTGCCTTCCTCACCTTACTGAGGAAAGGCTATAAAATCACTCGAAAACTGAACTTCTCAATTAGACCTCCTAGACCCACCTTCATGTATACCTATCGACTCAGAATCGAATTCTGAGCAAATTTATGTGTGTGTGTAGGGATGTAGGTCTGTGCACCAAAAAATATGCACTCGATTATCTCAGCACTGGCTTAACCGATTTGGACCGTTTTGGTCTCATTGGATTCGTCTTGAGGTCCCATAAGTCCCTATTGAAAATTATGAAGTTTAGTAAAGTACTTCAAAAGTTATGCTATATATATAAAAAAAAAACGATTTTGACTAAAGTCCGGAAGATTGTAAAAAGGGTGGTTTTTGTAAGAAACCCCAGCATGTTATACATTTTTAGAAAGGTATTTAAAAGACCTTTCCAACGCGTCCAAAACATTGAAGATCTGACAACTCTATCAAAAGTTATAAGCACTTAAGAGTTATTTATACAGTATGTAAAAAAAGTATTTACACCCCTTGGGCACTATGCACATTTTGTGATGAAACATGTAAACAATTTAATGTTGACATAAACCTAGTACTACGTTTTGTTCAGAAACTCATGCCGAACATTTTGCTGCAAAAGCTCATGAAAATATGTTTTCTATAAAAGTCATATAACAAATACTATTACAAAAATAAAAAGGTGCAAAAAGTTTGTACACCTTTCGAAAAATTAACATAAATAAAGTTATTTGTTGACAAATCACCATAAATCCAGTCTCCCAACTCCAAATAGGCATCCTTGACTGATTAAAAAAATAATTTGGATTGATTATAAAGTTTACTAATTACTTAGTATAAAAGTTTATATAACTCTGGAAATTCTATATAAAACTTATCTAAACTTAATTTTGCAAACTTTCAATTTAACTAAATGTCAATATATTACCATAGAATTGCTAAATAAACATTCTGGAGTGGGTATAACACCGTTTTGGGGGTCTTTGTATCGCTAGAATAGATTTTTCGTTGGAATTTCGTACCAACCCGGAATTACGTCGTCGGAAAATCCGCCGGCATTCGAACCGGTCCACAATTAACAAGTCAACCTATGTGGCATCGGAATGTCAATATATTACCATAGAATTGCTAAATAAACATTTTGGAGTGGGTATAACACCATTTTGGGGGTGTTTGTATCGCTAGAATAGATTTTTCGTTGGAATTTCGTACCAACCCGGAATTACGTCGTCGAAAAATCCGCCGGCATCCGAACCGGTCCACAATTCACAAGTTAACCTATGTGGCATCGGAAAGGGCATAAAATTTCCGATCTTTTGATACCCAGACATCAAGGTTTTCTATAAAACCCACGTTTTTAAATACCTAGGCAAAAACGTTGTTATGGTTTCGTTTGAGCAATCTGCCAAAAATGTATGGAATTTCGTAATTTTTGTTCTCGTGGATCAAACTTACTTTTGCCCAGGTATTTAAAAACGTGGGTTTTATAGAAAACCTAGATGTATGGGTATCAAAAGATCGGAAATTTTATGCCCTTTCCGATGCCACATAGGTTAACTTGTGAATTGTGGACCGGTTCGGATGCCGGCGGATTTTTCGACGACGTAATTCCGGGTTGGTACGAAATTCCAACGAAAAATCTATTCTAGCGATACAAACACCCCCAAAATGGTGTTATACCCACTCCAAAATGTTTATTTAGCAATTCTATGGTAATATATTGACATTTAGTTAAATTGAAAGTTTGCAAAATTAAGTTTAGATAAGTTTTATATAGAATTTCCAGAGTTATATAAACTTTTATACTAAGTAATTAGTAAACTTTATAATCAATCCAAATTATTTTTTTAATCAGTCAAGGATGCCTATTTGGAGTTGGGAGACAGGATTTATGGTGATTTGTCAACAAATAACTTTATTTATGTTAATTTTTCGAAAGGTGTACAAACTTTTTTTGCACCATTTTTATTTTTGTAATAGTATTTGTTATATAACTTTTATAGAAAACATCTTTTCATGAGCTTTTGCAGCAAAATGTTCGGCATGAGTTTCTGAACAAAACGTAGTACTAGGTTTATGTCAACATTAAATTGTTTACATGTTTCATCACAAAATGTGCATAGTGCCCAAGGGGTGTAAATACTTTTTTTACATACTGTACACTTTTTGGAAGCCGGATCTCAGATATCACGATGAATACGTTGTCCGGATCTATCATGCAACAGTGTCTTGCGAACCTTCGTGGTGAACGGACACTAGAGCTGCGGTATTTTTTACTACCTAAGCTCAGAGTTATTTCAAAACAAAATTCACAGTCTTTTTAAAGACTACCTGAGTTATTTTCCAAAATTCTAAACAGTCTTTTCAAGACTAACCCCACCTGAAATTTTGTTGTATTTTTCAAACGAAGCCATCTTTCTAAGAGAACTTTGCTTGCAAAATGCGTCAAAACAAAGGTAAACGCAAATCTTCTGAAGATTTGGTCGTTACGTCGGTGAAGCGTTTGAACGCTAAACCGGCTAACGGAAACAGAAAAGGGTAATTCTCTACCAACTCACACGAAATCGGGAAAAGTTGCCCCGACCCCTCTTCGATTTGCGTGAAACTTTGTCCTAAGGGGTAACTTTTGTCCCTGATCACGAATCCGAGGTCCGTTTTTTGATATCTCCTGACGGAGGGGCGGTACGACCCTTCCATTTTGAACATGCGAAAAAGAGGTGTTTTCAATAATTTGCAGCCTGAAACGGTGATGAGATAGAAATTTGGTGTCAAAGGGACTTTATGTAAAATTAGACGCCCGATTTGATGGCGTACTCAGAATTCCGAAAAACGTATTTTCATCGAAAAACACTAAAAGTTTTAAAATTCTCCCATTTTCCGTTACTCGACTGTAAAATTTTGGAACATGTCATTTTATGGGAAATTTAATGTACTTTTCGAATCTACATTGTCCCAGAAGGGTCATTTTTCATTTAGAACAAAATTTTTCATTTTAAAATTTCGTGTTTTTCTAACTTTGCAGGGTTATTTTTAGAGTGTAACAATGTTCTACAAAGTTGTAGAGCAGACAATTACAAAAATTTTGATATATAGACATATGGGGTTGCTTATAAACATCACAAGTTATCGCGATTTTACGAAAAAAAGTTTTGAAAAAGTTACTTTTTGCGTTTCTCTTTGTTTCGTCGTCCGTGTCTGTCGCGGGTGACCATGAACGGCCGTGATCGATGACGACCAACTTTTTCAAAACTTTTTTTCGTAAAATCGCGATAACTCGTGATGTTTATAAGCAAACCCCTTATGTTTATATATCAAAATTTTTGTAATTGTCTGCTCTACAATTTTGTAGAACATTGTTACACTCTAAAAAATAACCCTGCAAAGTTAGAAAAAACACGAAATTTTAAAATGAAAAATTTTGTTCTAAATGAAAAATGACCCTTCTGGGACAATGTAGATTCGAAAAGTACATTAAATTTCCCATAAAATGACATGTTCCAAAAATTTTACAGTCGAGTAACGGAAAATGGGAGAATTTTTAAAACTTTTTAGTGTTTTTTCGATTAAAATACGTTTTTCGGAATTCTGAGTACGCCATCAAATCGGGCGTCTAATTTTACATAAAAGTCCCTTTGACACCAAATTTCTATCTCATCACCGTTTCAGGCTGCAAATTATTGAAAAACACCTCTTTTCGCATGTTTAAAAATGGAAGGGGTCGTACCGCCCCTCCGTCACGAGATATCAAAAAACGGACCTCGGATTCGTGATCAGGGACAAAAGTTACCCCTTAGGACAAAGTTTCACGCAAATCGAAGAGGGGTCGGGGCAACTGCTGTGTGAGTTGGCGGAGAATTACCCAAAAAGAAAACAGCCTCTTCTGAGGTCTGATTCTGATTCTGAATGTGAGGTCAATCCTCCAATTCCATTGACAAACAGTTTCGGTGTTTTATCCGAAACTGATGACAAGGAACCTTCTCCTCGTACTGAGCCTTCTGCCGTCGAGAAACGAGTAAAGGCTCCGCCAATTGTAGTGACTTCCGTCTCCGATTTGGCCAGCTTTCGAACGCAACTGAAGAATTGCAAGGAAACTTGCAATTTGAAAGTTTCGTTCCAGCTTGGTCGAAGAGGAGAATGTCGCTTGTTGACGGAATCTTTACAAGATCACCAAACTTTTGTTGGTTATTTGAAAAACCACAAACACAATTTCTACACGTATGAGACCAAGAATGCTCGGCCATTCAAGGCGGTCTTGAAAGGTCTCTCCAACGACTTGTCGGTGGATGAGATCAAAAACGAACTTAAGGTGTTGCTTGGCTTTGCCCCATCCCAAGTAATACCAATGAAGAAAAATCAAACGGGAATATTTCTCGCTTTGGTTTGACTTCACAATTTTATCTGATTCATTTCAACAGAAATGAAATCAACAATTTGAAACTTTTGGACAAAGTACAGTTTTTGTTCCATGTACGGGTAAAGTGGGAGCATTTTAAGAAACATGGCGGTAATGGCCAGAATCTGACCCAGTGCCGGCGTTGCCAGGCATTCGGTCACGGTACTGATCATTGCGCCATGGTTCCAAAATGCATGGTTTGCGGGGATTCTTCTCACGACAAGGACAATTGTCCCGTGAAAGAAGTCACCCAATTTAAATGTGCAAATTGTGGTGGAAATCACAAATCAAATTTCTGGGATTGCCCCATCAGAAAAAGGTTTTGGATTCTCGTGCTAAGCATCAGCCGAAATCCAAACCGAAATTTTCTCAAAGTCAGGTTGTACCTGCATCTTTAAATCAAACGTTCGTGCTGTCTCACTCGAACAATTCTAGAAATACCCCTACCGTGGAAAAGTTAGGTAACAACAATGGCATTTCTTATGCTAACGTCGTTTCGGGTTCATCCACGAATTTTAAATCCTCTACCAATCTTTCTGAAATTGGGCAGGTACCTCAAATCTCATTTGAAAATTTTTCTGCTGGCAACGCTTTGGGATCTTCTGATCTCGGCGATGTTACGTTTGAAAAAATGACTTTTTTGCAAAACTCACTGTTTGGTTTGATTCAAACAATGAGTAATGCTACATCCATGATGGAAGCAATCCAGATTGGATTAAAATTTGCGAATGATGTTGTTCTTACCCTGAAGTTTAATCATGGATCTAAGTAATTCCATCAATATTATGAATTTTAATGCTCGCTCTTTAAAAGCGAAAGAAAATGAATTTTTCAACTTTTACGAGTTCATAACGTGCATGTTGCTGTTATAACCGAAACATTTTTAAAAACTGGCACTTATTTGAAAAGTGATCCAGATTATAAAGTTATAACTAATAACCGAATGAATCGAAATGGCGGTGGAGTTGCAATAGTTATCCACCGTAGTATGACTTATAGCACGTTACGTGACTTTAAGTTAAAAGTTATTGAAAGTTTGGGCATTGAACTTGAAACTTCTTTTGGGAAAATTATGATTGCAGCTGCATATTTGCCATTCCAATGCACTGGGGAAAATAAAAATTATTTCAAAGGGGATTTGAATAAACTTACTCGGCATAGATCTCGATTTTTGATCATCGGTGATTTTAATGCCAAACACCAATCTTGGAATAATTCAAAAGTAAATTCCAATGGTAAAATTCTGTTCAGAGATTGCACTTCTGGTCTTTATTCGGTTTTATACCCGAATGGGCCAACTTGCTTTTCTTCTGTTAGAAATCCATCAACAATTGATTTGGTGTTGACAAATCAAAGTCAGTATTGTGGTCCTTTAGTGACTCATGCTGATTTTGATTCTGATCATCTTCCAGTAACTTTTTCACTTTCTCATGAAGCAGTTACCAGACCCAATAGTTCTGTGTTTAATTACCACAAAGCTAATTGGGACAGGTATCAGCATCATATTGAGAATAATTTAAATCATGATTTTGTTTTAGAAACCAAAGCTGATATTGATTCAGCCTTGGAATCTTTAACTAATGCAATTTTGGATGCTAGGAATATTGCTATTCCTAAAGTCCAAGTCAAATTTGATTCTCCCATTATTGATGACGATCTTCAGCTTCTGATTCGTCTGAAAATGTTCGCCGAAGACAGTATCAACGTTCTCGTGATCCTGCACTGAAGCGAATTCAAAAGATTTGCAAAAGGTTATTGACCACAGATTCACTCTCCTGCGAAATGAAAAGTTCGCAAGAGATGTCGAACAAATTAAACCTTATTCCAAACCTTTTGGAAACTTTCAAAGGTTCTTAAGAAACCTCAAAACCCATCCCTTCTTTAAAAGATGGTGATAATATTCTATTAACTAATGGGAAAAAGCTCAAAAACTTGCTCAGCAGTTTGAGAGTGCTCATAATTTCAACTTGAATGTTTTGAGTCCTATTGAAAATCAAATTTCAATAGAATTTCAGAATATTGTTGAACAAGAATTTTCATCAGATGATGTTTTTAATACGGATCTGAATGAAATAAAATCTATTATCAAAAAATTTAAAAATATGAAAGCCCCTGGTGAGGATGGCATTTTTTACATTTTAATTAAAAAATTACCAGAAGCAACTTTAAGTTGCTTGGTCAAAATTTTCAACAAATGTTTTGATTTGGCATATTTTCCCAGTAGTTGGAAAAATGCCAAAGTAATTCCGATTTTGAAACCGGATAAAAATCCTGCTGAAGCCTCAAGCTATCGGCCCATTAGTTTGCTTTCATCTATTAGTAAATTATTCGAAAGAATAATTCTTAATAGAATGATGACGCACATTAATGAAAATTCAATTTTCGCTGATGAGCAGTTTGGATTTCGCCTTGGGCATTCAACTACTCATCAGTTGTTGAGAGTTTCAAATTTAATTCGAAGCAACAAATCTGAGGGCTATTCTACTGGCGCTGCTCTTCTAGACATAGAAAAGGCATTTGACAGTGTTTGGCATAAAGGTTTGATTGCGAAATTAAAAGGTTTAATTTTCCGATTTATATCGTGAAAATTATTCAAAATTATTTGACGGATCGTACTCTGCAGGTATGTTATCAGAATAGCAAATCTGATCAACTACCTGTACGTGCCGGCGTCCCTCAAGGAAGCATTTTGGGTCCAATTTTATACAACATTTTTACTTCTGACTTGCCTGATTTGCCCCCAGGATGTCAGAAATCACTTTTTGCTGATGACACAAGCATCTCCGCCAAAGGCAGAAGCCTTCGTGTCATCACAAGAAGATTACAAAAAAGCTTGGATATTTTCAATTCTTATTTGAAAGAATGGAAAATTACTCCAAATGCTGCAAAACTCAACTTATTATTTTCCCTCACAAACCAAGGGCTGATTTTCTTAAACCAAAAAGTCATCACATTATAAAGATGAATGAGGTAAATTTAAAGTGGGAGGATCAAGTGAAATATCTTGGACTTGGTTTTGACAAAAACCTTACTTACAAGGATCACATTGAAAGTATCCAGATTAAATGTAACAAATATATTAAATGTTTGTATCCACTTATAAACAGGAATTCTAGACTTTGTCTCAAGAATAAACTGTTAATTTATAAACAAATTTTCAGACCTGCCATGCTTTATGCTGTGCCGATCTGGACAAGCTGTTGCTTAACCAGGAAGAAAAAACTTCAGAGGATTCAGAACAAAATTCTGAAAATGATTCTGAAACTTCCTCCCTGGTTCAGCACCAGTGAACTTCATCAATTAGCCGAAGTTGACACTTTGGATGTTATGTCCAATAAGATAATTGATGCATTTCGACAAAAATCATTGCAGTCTTCAGCTGCATTGATCCGCTTTTATATAGTTTATAAGTTAGTTTTAAGGTATCCCTTTTCCTTTTGTACATGTAGGACCTCCTACATTTGAAATCACTGAATAGCGAAAGCTACAATATTTCATGAATAAATGAAAGTTGCTAGTATTTAAAATTGAGGTGAAAAGTCATCGTTTGTGATTGGACACTCAATAATATTTTAACTGAATGAATGTACATGGAAAAGAAATTTAAATAAATATAAATTAAAAAAAAAAAAAATCTATCATGCAACCCGTCGTTGAACAGGTAATCAAAAGACCTTTCCAACGCGTTCAAAACATTGAAGATCTGACTACCCTATCAAAAGTTATATGCACTTAAGAGTTATTTATACACTTTTTGGAGGCTAATTCTCAGATATTTAGATGAAAACGTATTCCAAATATATCATGCGACCTATCTTTGGATAGGTAGGGGAAAGTGGGGCAAGTGTAACAAGCTAAGGAAATGCTCGTTATAACCCATTAAAAACGTTAAAAAATCTGTCGGATTTATTGGAATCATCTTATTCCAGGTCTTGACTGAGACTTTGATAGAACAAGTTTTTAAAAAAATCAGTTTTTTAATGTAAAAAATTGATTTTAATTTTTTTTTATTTTTCGTGCGTTTTACTCAACTAGTGGGGCAAGACGAACAACCCGTTGAGGCAAGAGGAACAATGCATGAAAAAACATGCTAGTTTACTAACAGTTGAACTATTATCACTTAGATACATCAGATTAGGATGTATTTGAAACGTTTCTTTCATTTTTAGATTTAAAAATAATATTTTACTAAAAATTTGACCGTTTTTACGAAAAAAATAAATTACTTAGATAAAAAAAAGTAAATTTTCATGATATTAGTATATTGTGTATGGACAATTTTTTAAACAATTGATTATCAGTTTTTAAGAACTTTTATGTATTTTTTTCACCATAAAATATGTTGCTGCAGCAATTCGTATTTTTTTTCCTTTAAAAATCCATATGGTACACTTGCCCCACCTAAACAAGATTATTTAAATACTCTCTACAAAAATAACCAAAACATAAATCATACTTTATAATATGTGCAAGTTGGTAGGGAAACTACTGGTCTAGGAAAAATAGCATTTTGATAAAATGAGCCTTAAAACGAACCCTAAGCCTTATTTTGTACTTTCCAAATATTATAAGGAAACAAAGGTTTTGAAAAAAACTTCATTCACTATTATGCCCCGTGGCGTTTACGTCGTTTTGGTGGTTATGTGGTAGTAGAATCTGTTAATTGCATTTCTAGCAACAATTCCTCATACTGGAAATAATCAAAATTGTAAAAATTACGGCCTTACTAGCTATTGTTCCTCTTGCCCCATATGGTCGTCTTGCCCCACCTTCCCCTAATTTAAAGACCTTCCCACGAGCGTGTCTATTTTGGAGAGCATTACCCTTTGAATGAGAGGAAGGCACCAACCACCTAAGAGTGGATTAAGTAACGTTTTAATTACTAATATAGGGTTAGTGATTTTCTAGGATTTCGTAGACGGCGTGAAATTCATGAAATTTATCAGTTTTCTCAAATCATTTTTTTAATATTTAACAAAATAATAAATGTTTCATCAAAAAAAAACTATTTGAGTAAATTTTATTTGTTTTCACTTGAAAAACTTGATGTGTACCACTTAAAGAGTTGTTCAGATTGTTTTTTAGGAATTAACGAAATTTAGGAATATTTTCATTCGCTGCAATCAAATTTTAACGGCTATTTTATATGAAAGGTAAAGTTCCAAAAGGAATTAAAAAAATGAATATTTTTCTGAATCCTGTTCAATTTTAACGATATTTGATTATTTGGGTGGATGATTCCTGTGATAGATAAAAAAATCTATTTTTTTATGTTTTCTGTTCTAATTAATTACCTAATTGATTTTAAATTTAGCTTGTTGAAAAGTGAGATTAACATTTAAAAAATGAATAAGCTCAATGTCGCAGAAATTTCAAATTATTTTACTCAATTTTGTTGAACATGATTGCCTCAAAATGAAATTAAAAAAAATCAAAATGTTAAAACAGAAGCAAATCAGCGAAAACTGTGTATCTTTATTAGGCGAATCTCGCAATAATTACGAGATTCGACAAATAAATTGAGAATGCCAAGGCAATGCTGTAGAGCGAATAATCTGATTTAATTTTTTCATTAGTCGAATATTAAATGAGCAGTTGAATAAATTAGAATACACATGCCATGCATTTTGTTTCAAAATATAGATAGAGATCCTTAAAACATTATGACATTTTTTTCTGTGTCAGTGAAATTTTTTATCAGTTTTTACTTAAGAACAATTTATAATATAGTATAAAAAGTTGTTTCTGTGATTAAAACATAAGATTTTCATAGTTATTTCAACATTTTTCTGGTTCCGCGAAATTTGCGTGAAATTTGGTGTTATGAAATTAAGGTCCCCGTGAAATTTGCAATTTTCGAGCGTGAAAAATCACTAAGCCTACTCATTTCTTTTGATAGGGTTCGCAGACCTTCAATATTTCGCCTTTAGAAAGTATGTGAGTACATAAATTTGTGAAAATCATGAAAAATTTTCCACATTTTCCAACAACATGTATGACGTGTCACAAGTGTGTACGATCATTTTGATGATAAATTGGTCTATGTCACAAGTGTGTATTGCGATATCCGGGAAACGGAAGCGAGTTTCCAAAATCGGGTTAAAGCATCTTGTATTGTTTGTTAAGTATAGCAAAACGTCATCATTGACTCAATTTCGACTAAAATGGTCTATGTCACAAGATAGCACACAGCTGACGATTTTTGGCTTTTCGGCAAGGTCTGATAAAAAAAACTATCCAACGATAGTTCGCATGGAAGATTCAAACAATATTTCTATCACAATATCTGAAATCAGGCCTCCAAAAAGTGTATAAATAACACTTAAGTGCTAATAACTTTTGACAGTTTTGTCAGATCTTCGATGTTTTAGACTCATTTGAATGGTTTTTCGGTTATCTAACTAACGATGGGTCGCATGATGGATCCGGACATCATTTTTATTGAAATATCTGAGATCCGGTCTTCAAAAAGTGTATAATTAACAATTCAGTGCTAATAACTTTTGACAGAGTTGTCAGACCCTCGATGTTCTAAGTTCATTTGGAAGACCTTTCAATTATCTGACTAACGATAGGTCGCATGATCGACCCGGACATAATCTTCATTGAAATATATGAGATCCAGCCTCCAAAGATGTATAAATAAATGTCATTCGGTTATCGGTTATGAGCATCAAAAAACTGTATAAATAACTTATTTTTATCAAAATATCTGAGATCCGGCTTAAAAAAAGTGTATTAAAAACACTAAAGTACTTGTAACTTTTAATAGGGTTGTCAGATCTTCACTCTTTTGGGCTCAATGGAAAGATCATTTGATTACCTATCCAACGATGGGTTGCATGATATATACGGACAACTTTTTCATCATAATATTTGAGATCCGGCCTCAAAAAAGTGTATAAATAGCATTAAGTGCACATTGTTTTTGATAGGGTTGTCAGATCTTCAATCTTTTGAACGTGTTGGAAAGGTCTTTCAAATACCTCTTTTCTTTTTAAATCTTCCGACGTTTAGCTCGATAGGTAGGAATATGAACAGGAATAGGTCGATAGGTATACGTGAAGGTGGGTCTACGAGGTCGAATAAAGAAGTTCATTTTTCGAGTGATTTTATAGCCTTTCCTCGTTGAGATGAGGAAGGCATAAATGAGCATGAGCATGAGAGATCACCCATGGTTGCCCCTCCGTTGCTGAACAGAACCGTAATATCCTTTCAGCACTACTGATTATAGGCTTCGACGATCTAGTGGTGTTTCCCTTATCAACAGCATGTATGAATGCGCTGAAAAGATAAAACACCATGATTGCCAAAACAAGATCAGTTGCGAATAGGTAGCAGTCATTGGCCACCAACGGCGCCCGCCATGTCAGTTTGTAGATCTCGATTTTTAGGGACGGGAATGTTAGTTAGCGCAGGTTGCTACTAGGGCAGCTGATTTACTCTGTGCTTACACCCCACAAGCGCCAGGAACCTGAAAATTGGTTAGTAGGATAGGGTGTTTGGTCAGGATTCATCATAGAAGATGATGATGCGACCCAAAATCATAGTGTTTGTTGAAAGGTATTATATTTTATTCTCAAGGCAAACAATCGGTTGCTGCGGATGAGACATTTCCCGTTTAACTGTTGTTAAATTTTAAATGAAATGGTTTAATCTTAGACAGCCGGCTGTGGAAAGATAAAACCAAATAATATTTATTTATAAAATGAGGTGTTAAACACAATGCTGCAATGATAGCGTAGTCTGATTTTTAATTATATAATCATTTAGTTCATGAATTTGCAACGGAATAGACGCGACGAACTCAATCATCAAGTGCCTTCCGATCTTCTTTCTGTTAGCTAGATAAGGTATTGATTTTCGTTGCCTCTCGAGCTACGATGCTATGGAGAGGGCTTAACACACAAACAACCGACGTCGAGCCCTCCGAGCTACGGAGCTATGGGAAGGTCTTTTCAACACAAAAAGACTCGCGCACCACACGACGTTCTTAATGAATCAAAATAATTTTGCTGCGCGATAAACCTAACGAACTTAGATCGTTTTTATCGAAAACTATATCACAATTCACGACAAAAATGCGAAACAAAAGGCACACACAAAAAAATCACTTTTCACTCCGAATATTTTTTATTACGACCACGCGCTCCCTTTGCCAATTATGCTCTGATGACGCTGCATTTTCGGAGGGTAATTTTCTCGCAGCGCACAATTCACGACAAAATGCGAAACAAAAGGCACACACAAAACAAATCACTTTTCACTCCGAATATTTTTACGACCACGCGCTCCTTTGCCAATTATATACTGATGACGCTGCATTTTCGGAGGGTAATCTTCTCCTCGCAGCGCACAATTCACGACAAAATGCGAAACAAAAGGCACACACAAAAAAAAATCACTTTTCACTCGGAATATTTTTTACGACCACGCGCTCCCTTTGCCAATTATGCACTGATAACGCTGCATTTTCGGAGGGTAATCTTCTCCTCGCAGCGCACAATTCACGACAAAAATGCGAAACAAAAGGCACACACAAAAAAAAATCACTTTTCACTCCGAATATTTTTTTTACGACCACGCGCTCCCTTTCCGAATTATGCACTGATGACGCTGCATTTTCGGAGGGTAATCTTCTCCTCGCAGCGCACAATTCACGACAAAAATGCGAAACAAAAGGCACACACAAAACAAATCACTTTTCACTCCGAATATTTTTTACGACCACGCGCTCCCTTTGCCAATTATGCACTGATGACGCTGCATTTTCGGAGGGTAATCTTCTCCTCGCAGCGCACAATTCACGACAAAAATGCGAAACAAAAGGCACACACAAAAAAATCACTTTTCACTCCGAATATTTTTACGACCACGCGCTCCTTTGCCAATTATATACTGATGACGCTGCATTTTCGGAGGGTAATCTTCTCCTCGCAGCGCACAATTCACGACAAAAATGCGAAACAAAAGGCACACACAAAAAAATCACTTTTCACTCGGAATATTTTTACGACCACGCGCTCCTTTGCCAATTATGCACTGATAACGCTGCATTTTCGGAGGGTAATCTTCTCCTCGCAGCGCACAATTCACGACAAAAATGCGAAACAAAAGGCACACACAAAAAAAAAATCACTTTTCACTCCGAATATTTTTTTTACGACCACGCGCTCCCTTTCCGAATTATGCACTGATGACGCTGCATTTTCGGAGGGTAATCTTCTCCTCGCAGCGCACAATTCACGACAAAAATGCGAAACAAAAGGCACACACAAAAAAAAATCACTTTTCACTCCGAATATTTTTTTACGACCACGCGCTCCCTTTGCCAATTATGCACTGATAACGCTGCATTTTCGGAGGGTAATCTTCTCCTCGCAGCGCACAATTCACGACAAAAATGCGAAACAAAAGGCACACACAAAAAAAAAATCACTTTTCACTCCGAATATTTTTTTTACGACCACGCGCTCCCTTTCCGAATTATGCACTGATGACGCTGCATTTTCGGAGGGTAATCTTCTCCTCGCAGCGCACAATTCACGACAAAAATGCGAAACAAAAGGCACACACAAAAAAAAAATCACTTTTCACTCCGAATATTTTTACGACCACGCGCTCCCTTTGCCAATTATGTACTGATGACGCTGCATTTTCGGAGGGTAATCTTCTCCTCGCAGCGCACAATTCACGACAAAAATGCGAAACAAAAGGCACACACAAAACAAA
Source organism: Culex quinquefasciatus (assembly GCF_015732765.1). Classification (NCBI taxonomy): domain Eukaryota; kingdom Metazoa; phylum Arthropoda; class Insecta; order Diptera; family Culicidae; genus Culex; species Culex quinquefasciatus. Next base: position 41,925,105 of record NC_051861.1, on the reverse strand, counting down.
TCACTTTTCACTCCGAATATTTTTTACGACCACGCGCTCCCTTTGCCAATTATGCACTCTGAGATGAGGAAGGCATAAATCTAGAGAAACTTAAATTCCATGATTTATGCTTAGTTGTTTGAATCATTTGATTCGATGAATAGTCTTTAATAGTTTGAACTATGAATCCCGTGCGCACTATGTGTCCTTTTCAAAAACAAATTCAATGAAAATTAATTAACACATTCCGCCGCACTTATCCCAATTATGGGACAATAAAACCCCAGCAAAATTTGCACGTTCCATGTAAAAATAAATGCGCCTCATTTGGCGTTTACCTTCCGTTTTTACGCAAACAGCCGATCGGGGGCTCGTGACTCGTGACGAGGGCGTTGATTGCCATTGTCGAGCCGCTTCATTGGGCTCTCTTTTCTCCTCGTTTCCCCCGGCATTTTCCGGTCCGTTTTTGCTTCTTTCAAATGTTAACGGACGGACCTTTTTGGGGCTTTTTTTGACAATACGCTGCTTTTTGTTCTTTGTTAATGTGTTCAATTTGGAACAGCGTTCTTTATGGAAGCCCCCTTCGAGTCTCATTATTTTCGTTTTTTTTTTCTTCCTTTGAAAAAATAACAAAAACCAAACCTGAAATCGCATGACTGAATTTTCAATTGAATTCGGTTCTGTAATTATGTGACACTTTGTGCTTCCCACTGCCACGCACAGCAACAACAATTTGCGAACCACAATTTCCCGTGCCAAGCCCGGGCAAAAATTACATTTAGGAAAATTTACATCCCCCCAGGGCGGGTTGTTCTAGAGAAGGGGAGAGCGTTCGGCGAAGGACGGCGGAGGTGGCTGCTTTTCCCCAAAAAGATCCGAATCGTTTACTTATCGCTGGAGCAAGTGGATTCAGCCTTCGGCCACGTGCGCACGTGGGCGTAGGGCGGGCGGGCGCGCCTCCTTTTGGAAATAAAACTTTTATTTCGGTGCTATGGGAATGTTTTTGGTTTTTTTTTCGGTGCTGTTGTTATCATTTCGTTGGAGAATAAAAAAAAAAAGTGCTGATTTCATGCGATTGGCGGTTGCCTTCTGTTTTTTTTTTCTTTTTAAAGCAAGTGGAAATTTTTGGCTGATTCTAGAATTCTTGATTGCTAGGAATTGCCCAGAAATGTTTTTGATTTTAGAACAGGCGAAATCCTGGAATCCTGTTATACAATCCAGCAAATTTAGGCTTAAAATGCTCCATGGATTAATCTAAACTCTTCGTATTCTTTCTCTTTTCTCCAGGAGGTTCCGATAGCAATAAGGGTAAAAGCAAAAAATGGCGCAAAATCCTCCAGTTCCCACACATATCGCAATGTATAGATCTCAAAAGCAAAATAGGTAAGTACATCTTGATTTCATTTTTTTTTTTTCAAGACGAAAGTTGACTGCTTCTTTAATTATCTTTTTAGTAAAATAACTAAAGACCATTAAATGCTGCAATTATTTCAAATTGAACTCATGTTTCATAGCCTCCAGCGGGTTGTGTGTAACGTTATCACCTTCACTGGTGTTATGTTTCCTCCAATATGCGCTCCCAAGCACAATTATTTTGCTGACATATAAATTTCCGCGCACATTTTCTCCATTTCCTTATGAATGTTTCCCCCTGGCATCGTTCAACCGAATATCCGCGAATGAGCTCCTGTGAAGTAATCATTTTTCGTTGCTCATAATCTCGCACCGAGCAGCGCCGCTTTTCGAGGGATCTAAAGCCCAACGCATCTGCCGGCGCAAGCTTTAAATTACAGTCATGCCTCGGTTTTGCACGCCTCGGTTTTGCACTGCCCCGGTTTTGCACCGTTCAGCTGCCTCGGTTAAGCACGGCCCAGTGCTTAACTGAAGCACAGAGCTTATGGGATTTTGGCTATATGGGAGACATTGGCTATAATTCTATGAATATTCATGCAAACATCAAAAATTATAGTGTTTTGGAATCGGGATGTTGATAATTTCATGAAAATTTTTACAAAAATACGTATTTTTCCTGTATTTTGAAAATGCATATTTTTTCTCTAAAGAAACCAAAAATATATTGATATTGCAATATGGGTATCAAATGATCAGGTTTTTTTCATACATTTTGGATGTTACAATAACATTTTTAGAAAATACTCAAAACTTTCACAAAACTACGTATTTTCGAAAAAAATACTCAAAATTTCAATTTTTACAATATGGGTATCAAACGATCGAGATTTTTTCATACATTTCGAATGTTATAGCAACATTTTTAGAAAATACTGAAAATTATCACAAAACTACGTATTTTCGAAAAAATACTCAAAATTTTAATTTTTACAATATGGGTATCAAACGATCGGGATTTTTTCATACATTTCGAATGTATTAACAACATTTTTAGAAAATACTCAAAATTTTCACAAAACTACGTATTTTTGAAAAAAGGTACTCAAAATTTCCGTTTTTACAATGTGGGTATCAAACGATCTTGATTTTTTCATTTAATTCGAATTTAATATCAGCATTTTTTTTAAATACTCATAATTTTCACAAAACTACGTATTTTCAAAAAAATACTAAAAATTTAAATATTTACAATATGGTTATCAAACGATCGGGATTTTTTCATGCATTTCGAATGTAATAACAACATTTTTAGAAAATACTCAAAATTTTCACAAAACTACGTATTTTCAAAAAAAATACAAAAAATTTCAATATTTACAATATCGGTATCAAACGATCGGGATTTTTTCATACATTTCGAATGTAATAACAACATTTTTAGAAAATACTCAAAATTTTCACAAAACTACGTATTTTCAAAAAAAAATACTCGAAATTTCAATATTTGCAATATGGGTATCAAATGTTCGGGATTTTTTTATACATTTCAAAAGTTTTAACACAAATTTGTGAAAATATCCAAATTTTCACAAAACTACGTCAGTTTTTTACAATATGAGTATAGCATGGTTGAGATTTTTTCATTAATTGTTTCTTTGTATCGTCAACGGAAATTTTAAGTATTTTTTCGAAAATACGTAGTTTTGTAAATTTTTTTAGTATTTTCTAAAAATGTTGTTATTACATTCGAAATGTATGAAAAAATCCAGATTGTTTGATACCCACATTGTAAAACCGGAAATTTTGAGTACTTTTTTTCAAAAATTCGTAGTTTTGTGAAAATTTTGAGTATTTTCTAAAAATGTTGTTATTACATTCGAAACGTATGAAAAAATCCCGATCGTTTGATACCCATTATTGCAAACATCGAAATTTTGAGTATTTTTTCGAAAATACGTAGTTTTGTGAAAATTTTGAGTATTTTCTAAAATTTTTGTTATTACATTCGAAATGTATGAAAAAATCCCGATCGTTTGATACCCATATTGTAAAAATTGAAGTTTGAGTATTTTTTTTGAAAATACGTAGTTTTGTGAAAATTTTGAGTATTTTCTAAAAATGTTGTTATTACATTTGAAATGTATGAAAAAATTCCGATCGTTTGATACCCATATTGTAAAAATGGAAATTTTGAGTATTTTTTCGAAAATCCGTAGTTTTGTGAAAATTTTCAGTATTTTCTAAAAATGTTGTTATTACATTCGAAATGTATGAAAAAATTCCTTTCGTTTGATACCCATATTGTAAAAATTGAAATTTTGAGTATTTTTTTCGAAAATACGTAGTTTTGTAAAATTTTGAGTATTTTCTAAAAATGTTATTGTTACATCCAAAATGTATGAAAAAACCCTGATCATTTGATACCCATATACGATTAAAGCCAATGTCACCCATATAGCCAAAATCCCATAAGCTCTGTGCCTCGGTTATGCACGCCTCGGTTTTGCATCCCCCATATGCGGTGCTAAACCGAGGCACGTCTGTATTCAATCCCTCCCAACCCCCTCACAAACCATTTACGGGTTAGCATTTACATTTGGAATCATTTTTGTCAGTCTTCATCCACACACACACAGAGTAAGTAGCGCGCGGTTCGTCTCATTTCATTTCCTTCAGAGCGAAGGAAGTCGAACTCCGTGCCTCCACGTGGCCTTAATGCAATATTTTTCGCGGTATTTGCAGACAGGCAGATTGGCGAATGTTGGAAGGTGGGTTCTCGGCCCATCCCGTCATGAATCTCTTGACAGCTGCTGGCAGTGATGGGATTTCTTTCAGTGGAAATTTTTTGCATTGATGTGACACCTTGCTTTGTGTCAATTTTCGGGAAAATTTAAGAAAATCTGAAGAAACCCATTATTTCAAATCAAATCAATTTTTTGCTCTACAGCATGAACTTGGCGTTCTTTATTGGAAGAAAATATCCTGATTGCTCTAAAAAGACACATTCACTCGCGAGCACAACCCGACGAATGTCTGCTTTGACCATTTCACTTCCACACCAATCGCAACTGAATACTCTCTTTTTGCTCTCCCTCTCACTTCAATCGGGAAGTACCAGCGGACGGCTCCGAGTTACCGATTGCCCTATGTCGCACAAAGCTGACACAAAATAGTATGCGATCAGCTTGGTTTTGCTCTTTTATGGATTTGCTTAAAATTAATGTCACATTTGACAGCAATTTCCACTACGCCCAATCCGGAAAGAGGAGGAAATCAACTAGCGATAAAATTTTGAGGCTAGGAATTTTGACACTTAAAAAATGCACTTTGAGTGATTTGAGTTCATTTTTGACGTCACGATTTTCTCTTCTATTAAAGTTCCTAATGTAAAGTGGGGACACGAGAAAGTGAGAACCCAGCGACTATCTGTCAAAAAATGGAGCACCTCCAAAATCATACACATAAAGCGTTCATTATCTCTACACCCAAAAAATATTTCCGAATGTTACATCATTTATGATGTAACACTTTTGCACGTCATTAAACATTTAAATTTAAATGCAATTTGATGTAAATTTGCAATAAATTATACGTAAAAACATGATTTTACGTGTGATTCAAACGTTTACGTCGAATCTCATGTTTACATGAACTGAGTTCACATGAGATTCATTTTTTCCGTGTCGAATAAATTCACATATTTTTTTCTGTGTACCTCGTCCATAGGATTCGTCAAAAAATGAACACCTTCCTTTTAAATGCTTGGTGAAATTTGAGCGACCAGCCGCGAGTAGCAATGCATATTGAGTTCCTTGTCCTCACTTTATATTAGGCACATAAGGTTCAATGGCTACACCCTTACCAAAAATCATGACTTTTTGAGTTCCAAATCCAACTTTTCATACGATTTTTTCAGTTCAATCCATACAACCATTTTTATGGTTGTAGTACCTGAACTCAAAAAATCGTATGAAAAGTGGGATTTGTAACTCAAAAATCATGATTTTTGGTAAGGGCGTAAGAGACGGTAATTTGTCCATATAAGGCACTCAATCGGATGAACTGTTTGAAAGAACGAATGAGAAAATCGTGACGTCAAAAATGAACTCCAATCTCTCAAAGTTCATTTTGTGAGTGACTTTAAAAGTTTGACCTAGTTTGATAGCTACATTGTCCCCAGTTTTCTATTGGAGAGAAAAGGAGGCGAATACTTTATGAAAATCATACCTGTCAAAATTCTTAGCCTCAAAATTTTGTCGCGATTTGATTTTCTCATGGTTCTCAAATCATGAAAATTTGAGTATTTTCGAGAAAATACGGTATTTTATGAATATTTTAGTATTTCATTCAAAATACTCTAAAACGGTTAAATACATCAAAATTTTGTCGCGAGTTGATTTTCTCCTCTATTGCAAATTATAAAAAAAATGAATATTTTCAAAAAAAATACGGTATTTTGTGATTTTGCCTTCCTCACTAAGGTAAGGCTATAATCCTGCTCTAAAATGAACTTTTTATTAAAAGCTATAAGACTCACCTTCATGTATACATATCGCCTCAGAATCGTAAACTGAACAAATGTCTGTGTGTTTGTGTGTGTGTATGTATGTATGTATGTATGTGACCAAAATTCTCACTGAGTTTTCTCAGCACTGGCTGAACCGATTTTGACCAAACCAGTTGCAATCGACTTGGTATAGGGTCCCATACATCGCTATTGAATTGTTTGAAGTTTCGATAACTAGTTCAAAAGTTATGTATAAAAATGTGTTTTCACATATACCCGGATCTCATTTATATGCATGTAAACGATGTCCGGATCCATCATCCGACCCATCGTTGGTTAGGTAATCGAGAGACCTTTCCAATAAGTCCACAACATTGAAGATCTGGCAATCCTGTCTCGAGTTATGATTACTTAAGTGATATTTATGTACTTTTTTGAAGCCGGATCTCAATTAAATGTATGCAAACGATGTCCGGATCCATCATTCGACCCATTGTTGGTTAGATAATCAAAAACCCTTTCCAACGAGTCCACAACATTGATAATCTGGCAACCCTGTTTCGAGTTATGACCACTTAAGTTATATCTGTGTACTTATTTTTCGGGATCTAAAAAAATAGCTGAGATATGTGTCCAAACCACTCATTATACCCATTGTTGGTAAAAAGTGTATTTTTTATTTTATTTTTTAAATTACAGTATTTTACAAAAAAAAAAAATGCTGAGAGGAAGCTTGAAACTTCAGCATGATTTGGTTGATTTTAGCCAATTTTAGAAATATATTAAATATAAGTTATCGTCGATAAAATTACCGCTGATAGAATTATCGGAATAACCAATTATTGTTATCGTTAGACGATAATTCTTTCGATTTACAACCTTGCTATTTATCAATGTATATATAATTCTAGGTACGTAATTAACTTTTGAAACATTACAAAAATACTTCTTGCGATATCCGAACATTCTCTACCAAGTTTAGTATGATTACATACCATTCTGTGTGTATTTAAGTCGTTTTTATGATTTGGTAAATAAAAAAATTAAACCTATCAACACCCAAAGTTAAAGAACGAGGGGATATTCCTCCCGAAAAGAATCGTGAGAATAGTGCTATTTTGCGAGAGTATAGTCCTCTCACGTGTTCATTCGTTCATTGAAACAGTTCATCCTATTGAGTGGCTTATATGGACAAATGACCACCACTTAGTCACCGAACTATGGTGGCCCATACGGCAAAGGCACGGTTCAATATGCTGAAGGTCTTGGGTTCGAGTCTCGGTACAGGCACTTTTTTTGAAAGATGATTTTTTTTTGGAAAATGAACCCATGAGGAAAGTACTCACGGTAATTTCGGGATTTATCCTCTCTGTCCGCACACAGTACCATTTTACTACCGAATCAAGCTCTTTATCCTCTCGTATGCCGATGTCCAGTTCTGGGTGAATATCACTCTGGTTTAGGTGTCGGAGTTGGAGTCCGAGCCGTAGTTCCTATTTACATGAACGCTGGTTCACGATTTTGGGAACTCTTTTTTCTCCGTGTGGGAATGACAGAGTCGAAATTTAAAATGGTTTTATTTTAGTTTTCTGTGTATAGAATTTAAGTCTTTTTTTGTCGCTTTTCTGATTTTCATTTTTTTTTGCTTGAATATTTATAACTATCGTATTTCCCGGGTGTCTCGACTAAATTTCCCGGGGATCGAGAGGCTGTAAAATGGTCGATTTCTCAAGAATTCCCGCTCGTCATCCTCTACACAAATGCATGAAAAATCTTATTCTGAACGTCTCAGGATATTGCTTAAGTATCTGATATGATTTTCTTCACTTGTTAAAAGTGATTGTGGTTAAAGCGAATATCTTCACAGCTCTGCCACGTCTTCCACCACAAGCACTCTCTAGCGTTTAATCCTTCAACTTGGAAATCATTATCCTTTGTGTGAGTGCACATTCGAAGGCAGGCTGGAATATTTCCAGCCGTTTTGGATATTTTTTTCCCCGGAAGGCGCCGCCACCCATCTTCCGGTTTCGGGCCTGAAACAAAAAGCGCGCACCTAATGGATCCCCCTCATTTTTTTTCTGGAAAGTCAATTTGAAAGGCAGATGCTTGAACGTATCCGCTCTGTTTCAGTTTATTATGCGGTGGAATGTTATCTTCAGGATTGAAAGTATACCTTGCACAATAGGAAGATTTTGAACTGTATAATTGAGGATTAAATTGAGTTAATGACGTTTTCCAAGAATGTTTTATTCAAAATTGCATTTCAATGTCATCTCTCCGTGCACTTAGCAGTAATTGATTGGATTGTGCAAATATATTTCTGTCCTCAGCAATCACTGTGATGGACTGAACCAATTTCGAACGTGTTGGTGAATTCAATTCCAGGCCTAGAACACAGACTCGTGCCATTGCAGGATATGAACTTGATTTCCAATCTATAACATCTATCCCCTTCGCCCCTTTTCCCATCCCCTTTGCTCACAAACCATTAAGATCATTGGATTCGTATTAATGAGCTTGCTCATCGTGCCATTGGACGAACCACACATACACACACACACATTCCGATAGAGGAAAAACTTTTCCCATCACATCAACACACACACTTTGACACTCAATTCCACCCTCCCCTCCCTTCAGAAACTATTTCCACCTCATTTGCCGGTCCGGGCGGCGACCCCAAATTGATTACCGCAATCTCAAACTGTGGCAGTATTGGTGTGCGGTAGCGATGATGGGCTGTGTTTAGGTGTGTGTGTGCTTGAACATGAGTTTTGTGGGCTGGCATAAAACATGCTAATGTTGTCGGGAGGCTCGACCGAAACAAAGTGATAGATAAGGTTGTTCCCCCCAAACTTCCTTACTTTCCCCTTCTTTTAGTGGGCCCTCTCTCTGTTTGAAAAGCGTGCTTGGGAAATTTACGACCCACAATAAATCCTGTCGATTCCGTCGTCGTCCTTGGAGTTTGTTGTTGATGGGTGTTTGGCACAGTAGCGAAAAGCATAATTTGCTTAATTTCAGCAAAACCAAAATAGATACTGGGAATTACTACCGTACGTTTGATCTGCTGCACTGTGTGCTCAATCCGCGCGACTTTGAAAGTTCGCTGCCTGGTTACCACCGCAGTTTGCACACTTGACGCGCGCTCTGCGCTGGGCAATGTTGCTTTCTCCTAGTTTTTTTGTAGCACAATGTGTCACATTTCATGAACTTGTCTCTCTCTCTGCCTCTTTGTTTGGGGGGTTGATTTTTCCGGCATCGGACGACGACGACTCGGTCGCATTTCGAGGCCGACTTTCCAGCCGTCTGCAAACATGCTGATGGCATCTAATTTGCATAATGAGAGCAGAACATTTCTCCGTTTTTCTTCTTCGCTTTTTTTTATTCATTTTATTTTCTTCTGTTGAACTCGTTTGCTGCTTTGCAATTCTATTAGGTTGTGTTGTGTGACGAAAATGGAAGATTCCCTCTAACCTTTTAAATGTGCTTTTCGAATTCATCCCGAGCGAGACGTTTCAAGCAGTGCCGAGCTTTTGGCTGGGGGAGGAAAAGTCGGGTGGTTCGGTTGACAGACACTTTTCTCTCAGCAGACGAGATGTTTAATTCAATTGTCTTGTAACATGATTTTAATGATGTTATAGTTGCCGCAGTGCAGAGTCTTTTGCAAAGGAATTTAAATTAATTTTAAGTTAATTTTTAACCATAGTGAACTTCTCACGATAACAAAAAAGATACCTTATATAGAACAACGGAGAAGAGAACGTCTACGAAAAGAAACAAATATTAAAAAAACGACTGATTTTTCACCTGTATTTGTTTTATTAAGAAGTTATGACCAAGCTTGACCATCCCTGAATATTTTTTCTCAGGAAAGCAAAAAACTCCTCGGGCTCCTGGTAAAAAAAACAGTAAGCAAAATCATGGAAATATTACAACAGAAAATGTGTACAGCTTGTATTGTCAGAAAACTTTAAAAATGCGTATTTTTTTTTGTTGTAATGTCACTATCTTAGTCTAAATTGAGGTAAAATTACATCAGAAATTTAGTAATATTAGAAAGCTAGATTTTTTTTGTGTATACGTTTCTCATACAATATTACATGTTTTTTCTTTCAAAGGTGATGACCATGCTTTTGCATGCGATTTTACCATCGGATTTTTTGCTGTGGTTTGTATTCAAATTGCTACACGAACAATAAACTATTTGTCAATTCTTTGTTTTGACATTTCGTTAGAAAACGAAAACCATCAAAGTGTAAAAATAGCCCAAAAGAATTGTGAAAACCAAGCTTATTTATACACATCACTTCACAATTGCCGCTGAAAAAAAAGCAAAACATCAAATTTTGAATTTGCTTACTGCTGCTGAGGCCATTTTTTATAATGTTGTTATGCTTTTACTTCTTTTACCAGCGTAAATATCGAAGAACAACAACCTTTTCAACCCACTAGTACTCGCCAAACCAACTTTTCGCCGTTGTTTACATTTCTCAGATGTTATTGTTGAGGTGTTTTGATAAAGAGCAACTAATAATACTGTCAACTAGGGCGAAGCAGGGCACGTGGGGTTTTGGTCCAAGATTTTGATCAATTTGGTCACTGTAACTGGTTACTTGGTTACGTTCAACCCTTTTATAGGCACTGTCAAAAAATATGTAAATTTGGAAGGTGTAAAATCTATAGGTGTAGGTGTTTTACCTGTTTTACCTCAAAATTCAGATTTAAGAGGTGTTAAAACACTTAAATAGTGATACAAAAAGAGGTAACATTACACATTTTTTCAGACTAATAAGATGTAACCATTCCCAAAGGCATATATTACTGAGCTTATATCCCAAGCCATTTCATGTTCAAAACCAAGTTGGGTAATTCTCCGCCAACTCACACAGCAGTTGCTCCGACCCCTCTTCGATTTGCGTGAAACTTTGTCCTAAGGGGTAACTTTTGTCCCTGATCACGAATCCGAGGTCCGTTTTTTGATATCTCGTGACGGAGGGGCGGTACGACTCATTCCATTTTTGAACATGCGAAAAAAGAGCTGTTTTTTAATAATTTGCAGCCTGAAACGGTGATGAGGTAGAAATTTGGTGTCAAAAGGACTTTTATGTAAAATTAGACGCCCGATTTGATGGCGTACTCAGAATTCCGAAAAAAACGTATTTTTCATCGAAAAAAACACTAAAAAAGTTTTGGAATATGTCATTTTATGGGAAATTTAATGTACTTTTCGAATCTTCATTGACTCAGAAGGGGCATTTTTTCATTTAGAACAAAATTTTTCATTTTAAAATTTCGTGTTTTTTTCTAACTTTGCAGGGTTATTTTTTAGAGTGTAACAATGTTCTACAAAGTTCTAGAGCAGACAATTACAAAAATTTTATATATAGACATAAGGGGTTTGCTTATAAACATCACGAGTTATTGCGATTTTACGAAAAAAAAACAACGGACCGGATTTCGGATTCGTGATCAGGAACAAAAGTTACCCCTTAGGACAAAGTTTCACGCAAATCGAAGAGGGGTCGGGGCAACTTTTCCCGATTTCGTGTGAGTTAGTAGAGAATTACCCAGTTTGAAATTTCCCGTTTTCAATGAATGCATTCGCTTTGAGACATCATTTTAGGGCAAAATTTTATCAAAATGGATCAAAATTTTACCATAGCTTCAGAGAAATTTGATAAAACATTTTAATACCAAAATAATAGCAAAATGTGCCATCCTGACTTAGAGAATGTTCCACAATTTCAAGTCATTTCTTTAGGGGGTATATCAAAAATGTTCAAAATAAAGTTTGTAATTTCCGGTTTTCAATGAAAGCATTCGCTTTGAGACATCATTTTAGCGCAAAATTAATTATTTTGTCAAAATTGGTCAATATTTACGCATAGTTTCAGAGGAATTTGATAAAATACTGTAATACCAAAAGAATACCAAAATGTGTTGTTCGACCATTGACAAATTCTGCAATTTTGCAACATCAAAACAATACCTTAAATTGATATGATATCACATTTTGCTCTTGCATAATCCTTTAAAGGGTCCAGAAATACCAAAATTTGGTATTGATACCAGAAAAAGATATTATTACGCATTTCCTTTGTTATTTTCCCATGCTCGGGACAAATCCAATATTAAAAGGATTTTAGAACGAAGTTCGAACACCACATGCATACCAACATTTTGGTATTAAAAGAGTTATTTTATCATATTAACAAAGTCAATTATTTTTTAGAGTTAATCGATTATGACGACAAAAGCACACAATGTTAAGTAAAATCCATTCTAAAATTTTCAATTTTTCACCTTGAACCTATTGTTATCGTAAAGTTAGTCGTCTAAATATATAAATGTTTTTCTTATCGATTTCAAATGTATCAGCATACTTTTAAGAATGTTAAACATCATTTAAAATAGATTTTGTTTTTAAATCACCTATATTTTATAATATATTTATTTAAAATACCTTCACAATACCAATGTATGGTATTTTTTTGGACTATTTTTGATCACCGTTATTTTTATGATTACGGGTTTTGATTGATATTTTTCGGTGATTAATAAATGCTGCGTTTAATTTGTTTACGTTTCGGCCTACTCGTTTTTTTCGGCCATCCTCAGAACTGTAAAAATTTTATTGCAAAAAACACATAGTCATTACATTCTTCGTCAAAATTTAACACAAAAAACCACTTACACAAATCTACGACTGTTCCCTACCACTAGTCGAACTCTTCTGACGTGTACGTTCTTTACCTACGTCTGATTTAACCCCACACCCCCCTCGATTGACGACGCTACACTTGTGTTAGTGTGGGCTGCAAACCGTATGCCCTAATTTATAAAGATCATTAAATGACTTTTTAAGACCAAAATAAAATAATTGGCTATAATTTGGTGTAGATTTGCGTTTTTAAGTATGTAAGTAAGTAACAGTATATCAAAATTCGACATTTTCTTCAAATTTGCCCAATAACAAAACAATACCAACATTTGGTATAATACCACAGATTAGTATTAACTTACACTTTAGACATTTTTTCAAGGGCTCGCGAAAACCAAAATTTGGTATTGATTCCATTGCATGGTATTATTTGGCATTTCCCTTGTTATTTACCCATGCTCGGGTTTTGTTACAGTTGCAAATTCGAGAAATTTTCAATTTCTTAAAGCATTTTCAGCCCTTTTCCCATCGATTTCGCGACCAGCTATCCACAACACCGGTTTGTGTCGCATTCGGTGCACTTTTGCTGCTGCCTGCCCAGAGTTGTTCCATTAAAGTTGAACGGCACCAATCGCTGCAAAAGCTTTAAAGCTCCATAAAACGAGGTAATGGTACTCTCTGGGTGCCATGACGTCGTCGGTTGACCCAAAAGTGCGCTTGCGTACGGGCTTCGTAACACTTAAAATGCACGGCACGCCTCCACCCAGGGCTTTGGTCGACTTTTGTTCCGGGCCAGAATCGGCCATAAATTGCCAGCTTTAAAGCCCCGCCGTATTGTAAGGGGGGGAGGCCGGGGCCAGTTCAACCATGAATCATCTCAACTGCAGGTACTAGCACCCACGCCAAAAACATACCCCACTCGGTCTTGGGCAGACATCCCAGAAGAAGGATCTGTCGGTGGGGCGACAATTGTACGCGCCCGCCACTTACAACTTAGACCCCTTGGGTAAAGGAGGGTTTGGCCAGATGTGTGGAACCCGTTCACCCACGTCAAAGTGGGACTTGCTCTGGGAAGAGTTTGGATGGGCACGGTGTTTCAAGGGACGTATTTATTCAAAGATAAATTGTTTGATTTGTTTCCAAAAACCAATCAATTTAGTTTGGGAAAAAGTGGAGAATTTACCATGTCTCCTTTAAAAAAGTCTCCAGATTTTTGCGATTTTCTCTAGAATGGGTTAGGAAGAATTTAGTTATATTATGTAGAAGTTTCTTAACAATTCTTCAGTTTGACACATCGCGCCAGCAAACTATATAGTTGGAACGTGAGCTGAGAACACTATTATCCTCGAAGGACGACCTCCCGGTGTGCACGCGCTGCTGCCACATATTACATGTAATCTATATTAATGAGCAGCAACAGCTTTTTGAGCGGACGAACTCCTTCCAGGAACGATTTACGGTTGACGTTGGGTCCCACCTTGGTCGGGAATTAGGGGCAAAACCATACGCGGAAAGTGGGTTTTATGAAGAGAAATTGCTCTGTTTTTGGTTTCCTATTTTCGTAGGGTACGTTATCCATTAGTGGACCGTTTACCTATAGTGGACCCTCTGAAGATTTTTAGATGAAAAATTCAATAAAATCACAATTTCAAGCTTGTTGTTGTCTACAAATCTTTTATTTGGCATTTTTTGACTGATTATTTAACTTCAGCAAGTCGAAATAATGTAAGTTTAAGGAGCTTTACTAAAATATAGCGAAGAACTGCTCATTTTCGAGCAAAAATTAGGGGGGTCAACGAAAATCCAAGCTTTTTCAAAAGTGGAACCCTGTTAATTTAACCTGAAGAAAACTGTATGTTTATGCAAATGTTTCTCTTAAACATACAATAAATGCTTGTTGTAATCAACCTAAACGCATACTTTTTTCAATTATGGGTATAAATATAGCTGTTTTCATGTTAAAAGTACCAAAAATGCTGAAGCCGTAAGAATTTATAATTCATCAAAACTATATTCAATTGTACTAAACTGAAGCATCATAATTGCAGTTTGAATTTGATATTTTAAAATAATAAATCAATAATACAACTTTTTTTTCAAATAAACATGCTTGGTTCTATCAGCAACTGTAAACAAATCTATTGTTTAATTTCGGTAAACCATTCATGTAATTCAAATGGAAAAATTTGCATCAAAATAAGGTTTTTTAATTATTTTTATGTTTACAGTGGTTTTTGTAACGTTTTCTCTGGTCTTTTTCGGAAATAATATGTTTAAATGTCTGTTTTTTTGTTGCTTTAAGCCCAATTTGTTAACAAAACATATTTGTTTGTGATGAAAGGTGAGCAAAAAAAAAATTGGTTTTGTACGAAAAAAACGAAACTATTTGGCACTACGCCCCCCGGGGCATGGCCTTCCTCTAACGTGGGATTTCTGCTCCAGCGCCTCTGACGAGACAGGAGAAACCAGGACCGACGTTTTACTTCACCATCCGATAGAAGCTCAGTGGATTAGGCGGGAATCGAACCCGCGTCTCATAGCATCATCGGGATCGGCAGCCGAAGCCGCTACCCCTGCGCCACGAGACCCACGTGGTTTTGTACAAAGGGGTATGAAAAAGTGCTTAAAATAAAGAAAATTTGTGGTTCACTAACGGTTAAAATACCCTACTTAAAAATGAAAGTTTATCGAGGAAAATTGTTGATGTTTCTTATTCAATAAAGCTAAAATGAGTTGAAACGTGTGAGAACGCGTGATGATGCGATGCTCGCGTTATCAGTAGCATGTGTTAACAAGTTTCAAAATAGCTCATTTGTTACGCAATCGATAACAACTTCTGCGAAGCCACAACCAGTGTTATCGGGTTTCAAAACAGATGTTTTCGATTTCAAAGAAACGGGTATCTGTTTTTGGAAATAGACACAAGAATGCCGTCATATCGTGTTTACAATGATGTCATTAAATTCTCTTTCAGTATTCATCTTGTCTTGTGTTGTGCTATCTTGTCGCACGTCGCTTTTTGAAGTTCCGAGAAAAACGCGTTTTAATGTTTGACGTTTTGTTTGGTTGACCATTCTGTGCATTGTCCTGAAGTTTGGTTGATTTTGGTTGTTGGAGTCCCGAGTTATAACAACTAATGTTTACGGTAGTCGGGCATGCACGAGTGTCAAAAGCGTCCTGACCTGAAATTCCTTTGTCTCGTTATCACACTTACAGCAATTTGTCAGGGTGTGTCAAGATAGCACGACAAGATTGAAACTTCAATTATTTCAATTATAATTCATGAAAAAAATGTTACAAAATATACTTAATTGATGATTTCATACATTTCCGCTGTTTATTTATTTTCCCCGACCGCCTTGTTTGTTTACTGTAAGTTTTCTGGAAAACAAGCCGTCGGCAGCGTGTTTCCAGCGAAGAGGAAAATCTAGCGAGATTCGCCCGCTAACCGGTCGCCGCGTTTATTTTCATTGACCGTCGTTGCCGCCAAATGTGTGTCGTAAATCGACGCAAATCAACAAACACATCATCATCTTTAGTTATTGAACCATGCAATGGAAAAATGTTGATCAGGTTTTCGTTTTCAAAAGTTTTGAGATAAGTTTAATGTCATTTTAATTTTTTTAATCAGCAAATAAGGAAATTTGACCATTCAAGGGTTACAATTTTCCCCGGGATCCGGCAGGCCGACATTGATCGATAATAATAAACCCTAAAGTTATGACAGATCTGTTTTGCGGGACTCCTCTCTCCTCCTCGTAACAGAAACCAATGATGATGGGAGACCAAAAGTAAACAATTTACCACTCAAATTGCATTAAATAATGCAGTAATGAAATCGCGTTCGGAACCCCCGGCACACATCCATTTTCGCATATAAATGAATTACCGTAATAAAAGTGTTGAGAATGACCACGGCACGCTGGTGAACCAGGGCGGTGGGTGCGTGTACTGGCCATTTGGGAAAAGGACGAACCAGAATCAATAAATCGTGGTTAATTTATATTACTTTTAATTGCTTACATGAATAATATTTTATTTGGGATGTTTTAACCTTATATTGGTTCCAAAGGATGCAATAATGAAAAGGCTTTTAACGCAATTTCAATTAGTCGGTATGGAAATTGGTACTATTTTTTCCGTTCAAGGATCACAAATCACTCGCCTGGTGCCAAACCAATCTCTAGAATCGTTGAACCTCAATCATTCGTGATCAACCAATCAGATGTTAAAAAGTGAAACTTGTGGGACATTTTGGAAAAAACATATAGTCAGATATTATAATATGATTAAAGCCTTTTTGAAATATAGGTCGGAATTTCAAAAATCTTATTATATTTTTTTGGTGGTTGAGAAAATTCCACACAAGTTTTACTTTTTATTTTTAAATTTGAATTTAATCAATGATTTACATGATATCATCAATTGAACCATTGAGGTTTAATAAAAAACATTTTAAATATTTTTTTTTATTCTTTGCAATCCCACACCTCAGCAACCAAAGGGCCCACTGACACTTTTCAAAAAAGCAAATTGCAGAGATTTAGTTCAGCTTTCCGAATATTTCTTTTTCAGAGGTGTGTGGACTTTGTCTTTTATTCAAAAAATGAGCAACTCTCTACGAAATCGGTCGATTTCGACCATTTATTTTTTTTTGTATTTTTTGATTTGACTTAAACTTTGTGGGGGCCTTCCCTATGACCAAATAAGCTATTTTGCGACATTGGTTCACCCATACAAGTCTCTATACAATTTTGGCTGCTGTCCATACAAAAATGGTATGTAAATATTAAAACATGTGTAACTTTTGAGTTAATTTTCTGATCAATTTGGTGTCTTCGGCAAAGATCGTCGAAGCCTATAATCAGTAGTGCTGAAAGGATATTACGGTTCTGTTCAGCAACGGAGGGGCAACCATGGGTGATCTCTCATGCTCATGCTCATGCAATTTGGTGTCTTCGGCAAAGTTGTAGGTATTGTTGAGGACTTTTGAGAAAAAAATAGGTTCATGGAAAAAAATTGCAGATTTTTTTATCAACTTTTTTTCACTAAAACTCAATTTCCCAAAATACGTATTTTTTGATTTTCGAGATTTTTTGATATGTTTTAGGGGACAAAAATCCGCAACTTTTGAGCCGTAGAGAAACATGGTCAAAAAATCTGCCGCCGAGTTATGAATTTTTGAAAAAACAGTGATTTTTGGAAAAAATCGAAGTTTCATGCAAAAACAAGTTTGACATTAGTTTTTAATGCAAAATGAAATTTGCAATCGAAAAGTACTTTACAGATTTTTTGATAAAAAGCTCCGTGCTCAAGATATAGCCACCGAAAGTTTGATTTGAGTGAAATATTTGTAGTTTTTCAATTTTTAAAAATAGTGACCATAAGTGACCATTTCTAAAAATATTTTTTTGAAAAGTTCAGAAAATTTGCTATAAAATTGTCCAAGAGACATTGAAGATTGGACCTCGGGTTACTGAGATCGAGCCGCTTTAAGAAAAAGAAACACGAAAATTGAAGTTTTCTTAATCTCACCAAAATAACGATATGCTGACGATATCTCAGCAACTAATGGTCCGATTATCAATGTTACAGTCGACTCTCTGGCTGTCGATCTTCTCATTATCAATATTGCTTCATCTATCGATGAATTCTTCAGTCCCTTCAATACTGCATACTTCGATTGGCTTTATTCCTCGATATTTTCTCTTGCTTGAAGGATCTCTTCCTCGACGGTCCCTTGGATTCTGCTTGCTTTAAAAATCTTTTCCGGTTGTCAATATTGTCACTATCTCATGGCTTGCGTAGACATTTTTCTTTGCGAAACGAAGCTTTGAAGGGTGTTTGACCTTAGTTTGTTTTTGTTTGCTGGACGTTGCCTTGATTCTCTCCCATAGCTGGGTACCAAGAAAAACATATTTTCAATCGAGTCTTCATTTTGCATCGTTCTGTAAACTGATGACTCTCTTCCTCGACGGTCCCTTGGATATTTGACAACCAGAGAGTCGACTGTGATACATGAAACATTCGTGAAATTTTCCGATCTTTTCGAAAAAAATAATTTGAAAATTTTTAAATCAAGACTAACATTTTAAAAAAGCCAAACATTGAATATTAAGCCCAAAATATTTTTTTCGAAAAGATCGGAAAATTTCACGAATTTTTCATGTATTAAGATTAGAATCGGACCATTATTTGCTGAGATATGGTCATTAAAAAATGGTGGGTTGTTTTGGTGAGATTAAGAAAACTTAAATTTTCTTGTTTCTTTTTCTTAAAGCGGCTCTATCTCAGCAATCCGAGGTCCAATGTTCAATGTCTTTTAGACAATTTTATAGCAAATTTTCTGAACTTTAAAAAAAATATTTTTAGAAACGGTCACTCATGGTCACTATTATTAAAAATTGAAAAACTGCAAATATTTCGCTAAAATCAAACTTTCGGTGGCTAAACCTTGAAAACGGAGCCCTTTATCAAAAAATCTGTAAAGTACTTTTGGATTGGAAATTCAATTTTGCACTAGAGCTGGGACTTCGGATATCCGGATAATTTACTTTTTTTCTATATAAAATCAAATTTCATCTTTTTATTCATACCAAATCAAAAGAGAGTTTTTCGGATAATAGTATTCGGCCATAAATCATCTGATACAAAATTAAATGTCTTTTGAAAACCTGTAAAATTATTTTGTTTCATCTTTATGTCACCACACAGTCGTGAGACAAAGCTGGCTTGTTTAAGTTAGTATGCTGCAAATTATCGGGATATCCGAAGTCCCCAGCTCTATTTTGCACTAAAAAAATACTTTAATTTTTTTTTATGCATGAAATTTCGATTTTTTCCAAAAAATATTTTTTACAAAAATTTAAAATGCGGCGGCAGATTTTTTGACTATGTTTCTCTTTGGCTGAAAAGTTGTGGGTTTTTGTCCCCTAAAACATATCAAAAAATCTCGAAAATCAAAAAAATACGTATTTTGGGATGTTGAGTTTCTGTGAAAAAAAGTTGATTTAAAAAATCCGCAAATCTTTTTTTTCGTGTACCTATTTCTTTCTCAATAGTTCTCAACAATACCTACAACTCTGCCGAAGACACCAACAATTCACTCAAAAGTTACAGCTGTTTGATTATGTACGTACCATTTTTGTATGGATAGCTGCCAAAATTGTATGGAGACTTGTATGGATGAACCAATGACACAAAATAGCTTATTTGATCATAAAGAAGGCCCCCACGAAGTTTGAGCCAAATAAAACAATAAAAATGGTCGAAATCGGCCGATTTCGTAGAGAGTTGCTTACTAAAATTTCATGACCTGGTTAGTATTTAGTCAGCTGTGTGCTATCTTGTGACAACGACCATTTAGTACTTTTCGAGAAAATCGATTTTTAAAGTTTGATGATAAATATTTTCAAAACTATGAATGGTAGAGTCAAACTTTTTGAAGCAATCCACGGCGTGTTTTCTAGAACAAACTTTTCAGGAAAAAATAGTCATCGCTACTTTCAAATGTGTCTTATAGGAAATTTTCTCAGTTTTCTAATGCTTCTAAGAGCGAAATGTTTCATCGGGAAATTTCTGAGATATCTCTATTTTAAGTTTTTTGGTTTTAAATTTCTATATTATTTATTAGAAACTTTATAATAACAGTTCAGAAAACTTATCAAATGATGTGTTTCATTTGTCATTTACTCATCAAAATGTGCAAAATAAGACAAGAATCAACTTTTAGAAGGTTGCAAACCGCTAAACATTTTGAATATTATGTTTTGTCTGAGTTTTTGAATACATGGGATTTATTCAGAAATTTAAATGATAAAACAGTGTAAAAATATATTTTTTACAAGAATTACTAAACTATTACATATTTTTGGTGTACATATATCACGTGTCTACTCTAATTTAGCTTGTTCAAACGCAACTTTGGCAGATTTGTGATTGTGAATGGTATCATTGAATTTTAATGAATAAATTTTATATTTTCTTAAACAAACATTAACCAGGAACAAAATACAAATATGATTTAAAATCGAAAATGTACTACATATTACTGTTGCAAGCTTCAAAGGTCATATTTTCATGAGTTTGAAATAAATATAAAATATTATATAATGTTTACTTTTGAAAATGCACTTAAAAAGTAGCAATAAAACTCGAGTCTTCCAATTCAGAATGCTGAAAACACCGTCATAAACTTTTTTTTTGTTCGAACAATATTATTTATCATTTCAACAAGAAAATTCAAACAGAAACTTCCTTTCCAAACTATTTGAATAAAAATTAGGAAATAAATCATTTTTAAAAAAGATGAGATTTAAGATGAGAGAATTAAAAAACTTCTAAAATATTGCTAATTTCTTGATTATTTAATGCAAAAAAAACTAAAACAATCATTTTATACAAATGAAAAGTATTTCTCCTAAAGCTTGCAACAGTAGTTTGCAGTTCAATTTCGAGTATTAAACATTAACATGTTTTGTATCCATGCAACTGGTTAATGTTTGATTGAGGAAATATGATATTAATTCATAAAAATCAGGAAAACCCCATCAATCTCAAACCTCAAAAAACTCGGTTGTATCAGCTGATTCCAAGCTGGATCAGAGCATTTGTACACAACAATTATGTAATAATCTATTTGTTCTTGTAAAAATAATATTTGAATGCGGTTTTATGATTTTAATTTCTGAATAAATCCCACATATTAAAAAAATCAGTTAAAACTTCATTTTCAAAATGTAAAGCGGTTTGCAACTTTCTAAAAAGTTGTTTCTTGTCTTATTTTGCACATTTTGATGAGTAAATGACACATGAAACACGAATCTATGACATTTCCCCGAAACCCACATTCCCGAAAAGACATTTCCCCGAATGCCACATCTCCGAAAAGACACTTTCCCGAAATGTCATATACCCGAAAATCATTTACCCGAACAATCCATTTCCCCGAATGGCCACATCCCCGAATGGCGATTTCCCCTAAAAACCATTTTCCCGAATGGCCACTTTCCCTAATTTTCCACATCCCCGAAAATCATTTTCCCGAATGACCATATCCCCGAACGGCCATTTCCCCGAACGCCGCTTCCCCGAACCCGGTCAGGCGGGTATGCCCGTTGCCCAGAACCGCGCGCGCGGTTCTGGACAACGGGCATACCCGCCTGACCGGGTTCGGGGAAATGGCGATCAATAAAGTATCATGTCCACAATTGAACGTTCAAAAAATTCAAAGTTTTTTTTACGAGCGTTTTATTCCAGCTTCACTTAAATTTTGAATATTTTCCTGGTTTGTGAAGTTAAAGGATTCGAATTCCGGATTCTGAGATTAAATTACTCCAACTGCCTTTCAAAAAGAACTGACTCCGCCGAATCCAACAAAAACTCCGACTATGACAAATGATGTAGAGAAGGAGAACATCTTGAGCCGAGTACATATTTCTAATGAACAAATCTAAATAGCTGCGTGATGCTAACTTGTCATACGTCGATTTTGGGTCAAATTGAATTAAGAAAGTCATTTTGTGCAGCTCACAATGCCTCATCTTTTGACCTACATAGATACCCAAAATTCGATTTCAATTCTGAGATATTCAATAAAAACCGAAAAATGTCGTCTCGTGCTAACTTGACACACTCTGAAAATTGCTGTAGGTGCGACAACAGGCCAAAGAGGTTTAAGATCAGAATGCGTTTGACACACGTATATGCCCGACTACCGTGAACGTTCGTAATTATAACTCGGGACCTCAGCAATCAAATTCAAACAAATTTCAGGACAATGCACCGAATGGTCAACCAAATAAAACGTGTTTGTTATTGTTTACATAGCGTGCTCTATTTTTCGTTTATTCAAGGTCAAACACTAACACGCGTTTTTCTCGGAACGTCAAAAAGCGACAAACGACAATATAGCACGACAGCGTCGATTTGATACATTGATCATTTCGCTTTTTTGCATTTAGCTGAAAATCAAAATACAGTCCAGACTCGGTTATCCAAAGGCCTTTTGTCAAAAGATCACTTCGGGTAATAACCCCTAAACTACTACTTTAAAGTGATTTAGTAATTTTAAACCCAAAATTGCGGTGATGAAATATTTAAAAAAATGCATTTTGTAATTCAATAATCAACTATTTAGATTTAACTAAAAAGTTAAACTAAATCTAGAACAAACTGATTCCTGCGCTTCAAGTCGTCGCTTAAAGATATCGTTGCTGTGCAATCCTTACCACGTGGATACCGTTTTGGAAAATTGTGGTTTGCTGAAAATTGCCTATACAAAAAAAAATCTTTTTTATTGAACGCTTTCTTGAAGTTTTCGCGTGGTTTATGAATGGCCTTCTTCGGTTATTTGTTATTTTTTCATATTTAAACACACCTAGGAAAGTTTAATATTAATGTCAGACTTTT
The DNA here is from genome assembly GCF_015732765.1 of Culex quinquefasciatus. Classification (NCBI taxonomy): domain Eukaryota; kingdom Metazoa; phylum Arthropoda; class Insecta; order Diptera; family Culicidae; genus Culex; species Culex quinquefasciatus. Next base: position 41,902,195 of record NC_051861.1, on the reverse strand, counting down.
GTAAAAATATCCCTAAAAAACAATTTAGTTTACATCTAAATTAATATCATTCGGGAAAATGGAACTTTCAGAGAAATAACCATTCGGGTATGTGTAAATTCGGGAAAACGACAGTTCGGTAAAATGGCCATTCAGGTAAATGGCATTAGGGGATATGGAATTTTCGGAAAAATGATTTTCGGGGATGTGGAAATTTCGGGAAAATGATTTTCGGGGAAATGGCACTTTCGGGGAAATGATTTTCGAGAATGTGGAATTTTCGGGGAAATGATTTTCGGGGATATGGGATTCGGGAATGTGGGATTCGGGAATAAGGGATAAAACCATGAAACACATCATTTGACAAGTATAATGGACTGTTATTTAAAAGTTTCCAAAAAATGATTAAGGATTTTAAAACAAAAAACTTAAAATATAGATATCTCAGAAATTTCCCGATGAAACATTTCGCTCTAAGAAGCATTAAAAAGCTGAGAAAATTTCTTATAAGACACATTTGTAAGTAGCGATGACTATTTTTTCTCCTTAAGGTTGCCCAGAAAACACGCCGTGAATCGGTTCGTATACTATCGCTTAACAAACACTCCAAGTTTCAACTAATTTGGTTACACCAGTTAAAAGATACAGTAAATAATGAAAACAAAAATCGGAAAAGCACGTGTCACAAGTGTGTTTCGAAAGTAAAATTGTACTACGTGTCACAAGTGTGCACAGAATTTCCATACAAACTAAAATAGACATAAATCAATAGTTTAACCGACTTAATCAGTATATTTTCAAAAACAAAATATTACATTGCCTTCAGAAAATGTGTATCAACATAAATTTGTGAAAAGCATGAAAATTTTTCCACATTTTCCAACAACATGTATGACGTGTCCCAAGTGTGCACGATCATTTTGATGATAAATTGGTCTATGTCACAAGTGTGTATTACGATATCCGGGAAACGGAAGTGAGTTTCCAAAATCGGGTTACAGCTTCTTGTAGTGTTTGTTAAGTATAGTAAAACGTCATCATTAACTCATTTTCGACCAAAATGGTCTATGTCACAAGATAGCACACAGCTGACGATTTACCAAATCCATTTAAAATTGACACAGATGCCTTGAATTACACAATGAAAAAGCAGTTATATCCTTGTGAAGCAAGCGTCATTTTATTCTGGCCACCCTACGTTTCCCAATCGCTTATCACTTGGACTTTAGCGTCCCTTTTTCGTCCCGTCAACATCAATCTGGTTAACTCCCCCCCCCCCCCCACCAAGTGATGGTGTCCTTCTGTTTCACGCCCAACCTGCGTTATCGCTAATCAACGTAATCGGTTTAATAAGCGTTGTCATTTTTTTCTTCTATTTTGTCATTCCAGTGCTCCCATCTGACCTGTCTCTCACGGTTCTACTTGGCAGCACAATATTTTGAGCCCCCAGTTCTGTCATTAATCGGACCTCATTTTTTCTCCACCGATCCCGGCTTGTTATTTCGCACAATTTTTTGCTGCTTGTTGACCCTTTTGAAGAGAGATAGAGAGAGAGAGGAATATTCTGGAAAGGGATTAATTATAAATTTCTTGACAACCCAAGCAAGTGCACAATGGTAGTGTGGCCAGCAACACATAACAATGTTGGATCCTTCTTTTTTTGTTGTTTCTTTGTTGCAACTTGTTTTCAACGTCCAAGGAAGGAAGGACGGAAGCCAGGCGGAAATTAGAACATTTTCCCCTCCGACTTTTCTTTTTTTTTTACTGGAAAAAGGACGATGAAGTGAAACTGATGCCACGGTGTCTTATTATCTCGATATTTTTTGCTGTCTCTTGGTGTGTACATCCTAACGCAAACAAAACCCTCCGGTCTCTTAAATTATGTAGTCGCAGGACGTCCTGCAGAGCGTTTGAACTGGTGACTGCTTAACCCTCTTCAAAATTTCAAACATTAATCATTTGAATAAACAATCCCAAATCTAGCGAATTGCAAAAACGTTCCAGAAAATTCATCAGAAAAGATAAAAATATGACTTGAAACAAGAGTGTCGGCACAGGGTTAATAATGCAAATTTCTGCTACAAATTCAACATAAACCATTTTGAACTAAGACAAAGTGTATCAAAATGTGTATTGTTTTAAACTTTTCCCCCGCAAAAAAAAGATCGCAAACCACCTCGCGTGATAAAGTGCTGCCATCGTCAAAGTTTATCACCGCGGGAAAGTAAATTTAAAAACTTCCAAACCATTGCCTCCCTGGTTCAAAAATTTGGCAAATAATGAAAAAAATGCAAAAGATTGTTCTAAAGTGGAAGAAAGGCAGCAAACCAACGGAAGCGACATTATTCGCTGCTCTGCCCTGTCGCGATAAATTACTGTGAACGTCGTCGTGGTGGTAAAGCGCTCGACAGGCGGAGGAAAAATGGGTTTCCTTGCGTGGTGGTCTAGGGTTTTTGGGGGAGCTTTTCTCCGTTGTAGGAGGGGGTTGTTTGCTAAGTAATGAACAGGGAAGTTTGCTGGCAAGTTTTGTACTCATGTATTTACGCACAGTCTTTCAGAGTTTCTTAAGTTTTATTAAAATTTAATCATTTTTTTAATCTATAAATTTAGTTATGTTTGGAATGGTTTGAGGGTTTGACAATATTTTATTCGAATATGAAGTTGAACAATTAATTTTAATAAACGGTTTCTAGCTGCACCCAGAACTGGGCATCGGCATACGAGAGAATAAAGAGCACGATTCGGTAGTAAAATGTTACTGTGTGCGAACTGAGAGGATAAAACCCGAAATTAACGAGAGTACTTTACGCATGGGTTCATCTTCAAAAAATGTTCATCTATCAAAATAAGTACTGGTACCGAGACTCGAACCCAAGACCTTTGGCATATTGAACCGTGCCTTTGCCGTATGGGCCACCACGATTCGGTGACTAAGTGGCGGTCATGTGTCCATATAAGCCACTCAATAGGATGAACTGTTCCAATGAACGAATGAACACGCGAGAGGACTATACTCTCGCAAAATAGCACTTTCCTCTCGTTTCTTTTCGTGAGTACTATCCCCTCGTTCTTTAACTTTGGGTGTACATACATATTTTTTTTATTTTCGAGATTTATTGATAAGTTTTTTTTGATAGGGGACAGAACCCCACAACTTTTGGGCCATACAGAAGAATGGTCAAAAAATCTGCCGTCAGGTTAGGCCGTTGCAAATATTTTTCATAGTTTATGTCGCCCCTCCCTTCAAAATCGATCCAAAAAATCGAAAAAAATAATTTTTCAAAAACTTCAAAATTTTATATGAAATAGAAGTCAAGCCAACTGAAAACCATTAGAAATGCATTTTCCTGCGTTTGAAACTATATTTAGCATGTCTGTGATCGATCAAAAATATTTTCAATTTTTGTGAAATTCCAATGTACAGCATAAGTATTTTTTCGACAAAAAAAATCTCTTCAATACTTGGATATTTTGAAAACTAATGATTGCAAAACAACCGGGCAGGTCTGAAATGCATTTTAAAACACTTTTTTCATTCAAATGTTGAAACCATGGCTTGTTATTTGAATTTTATGTATTTTTTTATTTTTTGTAGAGCAGACAAAAACAAAAATTTTGAGATATAGACATAAAGGGGTTTGCATGTATTCTTCACGAGTTATCAAAATTTTACAAAAAAAAGTTTTTTGAAAAAGTTATGATTTTGACCATTTTTGACCAGTTTTTCAAATTTTTAACCCCAAAAACTCAATCGTGTGCTTTTGAAAGTATTTTTTCGGAAAGTTCAGCTAATTTTGCATAAGAATGACCCCTTGGACGATTGTTGTGGCTTGTGCACTGCTTGTATGTGGGGATTTTTCGAAAATAAAAAAAAAAACAAACCGGATACACTCACTAATCACAAAAATATTTTTTTTGAAAAAAAAATCTGATTCTCGCAGTGCACGAGTCACAACAATCGCCCAAGGGTTCATTCTTATGCAAAATTAGCTGAACTTTCCGAAAAAATACTCTAACACTAAAATGTAACCCTGCAAAGTTAGAAAAAACACGTAATTTTGAAATGAAATATTTTGTTCTAAATCAAAAAAATACTCTTCTGGGTTATTTCAGATTCTAAAAGTACATTAAATCATAAACTGACATGTGTCACGATTTTTGACAGTTGAGTAACGGGAAATGGCAGCGATTTTAAAACTTTTTTTAACTGTTTTTTGATGAAAAATACGTTTTTTTTCGGAATTTTGACTACGTCATCAAATCGGGCGTCTAATTTTACACAAAAATCCCTTTGACACCAAATTTCTATCTCTTCACGGTTGCGAGCTACAAATCACTGAAAAACGTGTCTTAGGCGTACTGCCCCACCGTCACGAGATATCGAAAAATGGACCTCGGATTCGTGATCAGGGACCAAAATAACCCCTTAGAGCAAAGTTTCACGCAAATCGAAGAGGGGTCGGGGCAACTGCTGTGTGAGTTGGCGGAGAATGACCCCTATTGAAAGGTACTTTCCAGATTTTTTTATAAAGGGCTCCGTTTTCAAGATATAGCCACCGAAACCAACTCTGAAAATGTTTTTTTTTAAATTCAGAAAATTTACTGTAAAATTGTCTAAGAGTAATTGAATATTAGACCTCTGGTTGCTGAAATACAGTGGCCTCAAGAAAAAAGAAATAGGAGAATTGCTCTAAGTCTCACCCAAACAACCCATTATTTTCTATTGTCGATGTCTCAGCAACTAATGGTCCGATTTTCAAAGTTTAAACATGAAACATTCGTGAAATTTCAACATTATCGAAAACAATACTTGAATTTTTGAATCAAGACAAAAGGGCCAAACATTCAATATTATGCCCGGTTGAAATGATAGTCTTGATTAAAAAAAAAATAAAAATATTGTTTCTGAAAAGATCGGAAAATTTCAGCAATGTTTCATGTTTTAACATTAAAAATTTGTTTTTGCATAAAATTTTGATTTTTTTCGAAAATCACTTTTTTTAAAATTGTATACCTCGGTGGCAGATTTTTTGACTATGCTTTTGTATGGCGCAAAAGTTACGGGTTTTTGTCCGTATTTTGGGAAATTGAGTTTTTATTAAAAAAAGTTAATTTAAAAATCGCCAAAAAAATCCATGTACTTATTTTTTTCTCAATAGTCCTCAAAATACCAACAATTTTGAAAAGAAAATTTATTCAAAAATAACAGCTGTTTGAATATTTACGTACCTTTTTTGTATGGACAACAGCCAAAATTGTATGGAGACTTGTATGGGTGAACCAATGACACAAAATAGCTTTTTTGGTCATAGGTAAGGCTACCAACTGTACGGATTTTTTCCTTACCATACGGATTTTCGAATCTCTTCGCGGATTTTTAACAGGCCGGAATTTTTGTAGGGAATTTTACGCATAATACGGATTTGTACGGAATTTTAACAACTTTTTAATCATTGAATTGCTTTTTTGATTTGGTCGAAGCTTTTGTTAACTATAAATTTGTATTTTTCTGTGAGTTTGATTTAAAACGGGAGTTTTCCGGGGTTTCCTCAATTCAAACTTGATTATCAATAATTCTAGAGTTTTTGAAGTATTGTCTTTCATATGTTGATAGGACCTTTAAAAAAAAAACTCTAGAATTGTTCTTTTAGAAATTCCCTACTAAATATATTTAACCATTTCCAAAGGCTTTCTAAAACTTGTGAAAACATTTCAAATAACAAATCTACAGTTTTTTTAAAGGTCTTTTAAACTGTTGTGTTTCACATGTTATAGGATTTTTTCAGTAAAAAAAAACTCTCGAAAAGTGTTCGTGAAAACACTAAGAACGATATTATTCGTAAAAGCAAACTTGACATGTCGTAAACTTTAAAACGTTTAACAAAAAAATAATTTGAAAAACATAATGATTTGATTCAAATCACGGTTTATTTAATGAATACTTTTAAACGTGCAAGTCAAAAGCACTCTGATAGCATTTTGTGAAATTTGTTAGCTGTAAACACGACACAGTTTTATATTTTTAATGCTCAAATTTATTAAATTTAATTTATCTAAATAATTCATTGACAGTTTTTGTTATACCATGGTGTCATATCGGCAAAGTGTACGGATTTTTGCTCAGCAAGAGTTGGTAGCCTTAGTCATAGGGAAGGCCCCCACAAAGTTTGAGCCAAATAAAAAAAATACAAATAAAATCCATTTCTGGTAAATATTATCCTAAAATGATTTCGGATTTCTTGCAACACAAATAAAAATTTACATCTCCATTCAAAATATTGGAAGAATTCAATTGAATGTTGATCAAATTTGTAGCAACTTGCGTCACCTAAAACCATCACCATAAAAAACATGTTTTCAAACTTAATTCATGTCTTTCTTCTCTATTCCTTCCTCACTCAGATGTAAGTTATGATTACGTAGTCGATCAGCAGCCCATCGGCCGGGAGCTGTTCCACCAGTTCTGCAAAGTCAAGCGGCCACAATATTTTCGGTACATCACGTTCCTGGACGACATTGCGAGGTAAGTTTTGCAGCTTGACTCTCTTGAAAACGATTCCAAAACTTAACAGTTTGCTTGTTTGGTTCCCACCAACCGCACAAATCTGTCGGGTTTGTTTGTTTATGGGCGAGAATTTAAACGGAAGAAATCTTTTCGGATTATTACAAACACACAAACACAACCCACATGCTCCGCACTAAGCTCCTTGAAACCGTTTGGGTGGACATAAAAAAAGAAGATAAATCCTTACGGGAAAGTGCGGCGGAAATTTGCGCCACCACCGTCGAAGGACGCTTCTTGGCGACGCGATAAAAGATGAAGCAAAATTGATAACAGTTGGTCTGGCAACACGGGCCACTTTGGCGGGTAGTTTGCACAAGTTTGCTCGCCCTCCCCCCGGGGGTTGGAAATCCGTGGAAAATGCTTGGTTTGCCTTCCAGACTAGTGTGCAGCAGCGCAAATCTAGGTTAATAGTCGATAAAAAAATATTGCTGCTCCAGAAAAATTCAAGGGAATAGTTTCTGCAGGAGCGAACTTTAAATCGTGAACGTTTGAGACTTTAAGTTTGGTCGTAAATTGAAACTAGGAAATGTATTTTAACACATGAGTTGGAAATTTCTTCATAAACTGTAAAAGTGCCAAAAATTTGTTTTCTGTCACGGAATTTCCCTTGATTTCTGGTTTTTCCGCCAGTGATATAGTTTACTTTGAGTTTAGAGCTCTCTTACGCCCCATCTGGTAATTCAGAATTCAGAAAGTTTCTCGGTATTTCCCTGTCATGCAATGAAGTGACATCAGTGTAATGCAACGTCCCCATTTTGGACCTACAACAATTATTGACCGAAGTTTAGTTCAAAAAACATATTTTTTTTGGAAATTATCAAAATTCATCAAACAAATAATAATTTACGTTTACTTTTTTTAAAATTTGAAGAATACCACCAAAAGGAACAATTGCCCTACTGTCAAACAAGAGTGTTAGTTTTCCCAGGGATTTTCCCACGTTACTCAGCATACTGCTGCTAGACGGACAGGTGTGACTACCACCGGTGATGATTTTAGCACGTGGCTGTCAGAATATGTAAGGTACACAAGTTAATGCTTGTCGGAACGATGCTCGTCCATTAGGAGAGGTGCAGATATTTTTACACAAACGACAGCACATGTAATTGTGAAGTGTGCAAACGGAAACAGGTGTTGGAATGTTTCAACAGTTTTTGTTTAATGAAGTGTTTGAATTTAATTGCAATTAATTCTTCTTTCCTATTCTTGAGTTAAATTCTTTGTAAGTAAAATAGAACAAAATTTCTATAATCCTTACTGCTAATTAACAGAAGTATTTTTTGTACAAATCTTACTAAATTCAAGTTGCACAAATTACTAAGAGAATGCATTTAAAGCTTATTACCAGGATTCAAAATTTAGGTCAAAAGTTGGAGTTGTTTGGTTGACCTGTTAAGAGGAAAAAATCCATAAAAAAAAACTTTACCTAAATTATTGATTTACAATTTTATCGGTGATTTCTTTCTTTATTCATTTGAAAATTATTGTTATGTTTTTATACGTGCTTATAGATATAATTGAGACTGATCTTAAAATATTTTTTTGGGATGTTTTTCCTTTTTTTACTAATGAAAGGTATATGATTTGCGTTTGGTTGTTACAATACTTGACCGATTCTTTCGTGACGGCACAACGTTTGTACGCATATGTTTTCAGTTTCACTCGTTAATGACATTTGAGAAGGCGTAAGTATTTAAATATTTGTGTTATTTGGAATTTAAATATCGCTGTAACTCCAAGCCGTTGCATCGTATCAAAAAGTGGTCAGAGAAATACACTGAAAGAAAAAAAACAGTCCACTTTTATGAAATTTCTGATTTTTAAGTTTAAAAATCAAATTTGAGGGTGAGCCCACGTTTTTTTTTCGTTCAAAATTTTGTTGAAAATAGCCTAAGATGTTCCAAAAAGACTCACGAAAGATGCAGGATGGAGCAATAGGGTGTAATATGGTTGTATGGAAAAAAATAAAATTGTCTAAATTTAGTGAGAACAGCACTTTTTCAGTTCCTTTTGGGGCCCTAAACAACTCCTTAAATTTTGGGACCGATTGCTTTGCGCAAAGCGCTTCAATTTTCCATACCAAATTGTATGGGAAAACCATTTTTTGGATTTTGATATTTATCAAATCCACGTTTCATGCTATATCAAAACCAGACTCATATTCGGATGCTCTGGAATATCCTCTACAACTTTCCCGAAGAGAGTATGGTGCTAGCTTGCCCCTAAAAAAAGATTCAGCTTGTTCAAAACTCGTCTAAAACGTGTTTTTTGCACAAAAGAGAAGCAAACCTTGTAACAGGACAGTTTTTTATGGACCTAGATTAAATCCTGAATTCGAAATTGCCTGTTGATTTTCCCGATTCTCAAAGAGAACCGAGATATTCAATATGGCGTCAAACATGGCGGTTGAATGGAAAAACCATCATAAACGGAATTTCAAGTTCAATAAACTAGTCAAATTGAACTAATTTAGGATTGCTGAACTCGAATATGTCGCATAGATTACTACAAGCCAATAGATGACGGCCAATATGGTGGTGCTAGAATATTTTCGAAACTTTTATACAGAAATGTAACAGGTCAAATTCAACTAATTTGGGGTAGCTAACTGAGCCCTAGTACTCAGGCATTTCAAAGCAATCTTGGATTGCTCTTGCCCTGAGTACTTTGAAGTATTCTAGAGCTCATATTCGAGTTCAGGAACCCCTAATTAATTAAATTTGACCTGTTGATTGCGAGTTACATTTCTGTATAATAATTTCCAATATTCCAGCTTCGCCATCTTCAATTACACGTTCCCTGAATACTTTGGAGTATGTATTCAAGAGGTTAATTCGAGTTCAGCGATTCCATGATGAACTTGACAATTCTTTTGTGGTGGGTTTTCTATTCAGCCGCCATATTGGACGCCATCTTGAATATCTCACTTCCCTTCGAGAATCTGAAAATCTACAGGTAAATTCGAATTCAGGTCGATTTAGTCTAGATCAATCAAAAACTGGCTTGTTACACAATTTGCTTCTAGACACATAGGGGAGTGTGGGGTAATTTGGACACCCTAAGGAAATTGCTCTATTACGGGCTGTATGGATATTTTAAAGGAATGTGGATGACACCAGAGGATAATAGAGACCATATTTGATGGAAAAATGTCATTCATTTCGATAAATTTTGATGAAAACCCCATTTTTATCGCAAAAGTTAAAAGGTGTCCAAATTACCCCCACATTTTTGTGTGGGGTAATATGAACACCCCTATGGGGTAATTTGGACATGCCTTGTGGGGTAATATGGACATACCTTGTGGGGTAATATGAACACCTTTTGTGGGGTAATTTGGACACATGTTGAAGAATAAGTTTAACATTTGATTTTTTGAGCATGTTTTTTATCCTTCAACCTGGTTTTGTAATTGCTTTATATTTTGAAGTGTTGCTCACAATATTTCATCAAAGGTTTAAATAATGATTTTGTGATAGAACTATAATTCAATAGGAAGATAACAAATAGTTCAGTGTAGTATACATAATTTAATCATTAATACTGAAATGATTTAAACATTGATTCTGGATCAGGCACACTATACTTGTTTTTAGTGATTAAGGTATCGTTTATGTTTATATAAAACAATCTTTATATAGAATTTATTAGCCTGAAAATATTTTTTTTTAAATTTTACATTCTGTAGCCCTTCAAATTTAAATATTATTGTAAACCAGCATAGAAATGTCAAAGAAATTAATTAAAAGCAATCAAATGTACAGTAATCAGATTTTCATCTATTCGAATATTGGAATAAATTTATCTAAATTAAAAATAGGGGTTTTGCGAAAGTTCTCATTGCTCACATTCATTTAGGATTGTTTTGACATATTAAATCCCTCTAAATTTATCTAAATCCCATTAAAAACTCATCCAACCATGAAAGTTACTTTTTTGTTGCCTGACAGGTAGACTTTCAGGTATGTCCAAATTACCCCACAAGCCATGTCCAAATTACCCCCATAGCATATTCTATCATAAATTGCGATTATTGATGATAAAAATGGATTAAATGCACAATTTTTATACGTACATATCTCAGGCATCGTCCAAGCATCCCCCTTAAAACAAAAAATGTCCACTTTTTTGCCATATAACTCCTGCAAAACCTTATTTCCTAACCTTCAAATATTAGAATTTAAGGCAGTGCCAACCGGCCTTTGGAAACTTTTACATATTATACCAAAACTACTTAACCTATTCCAACTTTTTTGGTTTGTCCATACTCCTAGGCCATTACTAGTTCTAGCCTTATCACTTAAACTGCCGTTTTCACTTTATATCCGAAGAAAACGTGATTTTTAAAGGGGTGTCCAAATTACCCCCACTGTCCATATTACCCCAAACTCCCCTACCGGAATTCAAAAAAAAAAATATCGATACTGGGCCATATTTTGTTCTATCATCAACATCAGTAATTAGAATCAATCAAACATATTCCCCCTTTTCAGAAGTCCTGAATAATTTTATACTTGCAGAATCTGCTTTTATCAATAAAGGGGCTAATTTTACTATAAAATTCCATTTAGAATGATTAAATATTTGCAATCCAACCATTTATTTGAGCTATTTTTAAAAAAATGTGGTCACAATTTTAAAATTTCCAATATTTATACATTTTACGACTTCTGCTCACATATGTGTTTAGAAAAGAAACTTTGGTGTGAAAATATGATTTTTGCGTGGTTCAAATAGTTAGAAAACATGAAAAAATTATCAGATCCATCTAAAGTTCAACATAAAAAAATACTGCTTGGTAAACAAGTGCCAAGGATCGGTCACTTCTATTTTCGTAAACAAACTAATTTATCGAGAAAATTTTGTTTAAAATCACAAAAAACAGTTTTCGATTCAAAGAACAGAAATTTCAAACATCAATTGAAGCCCAAAACAAAAACTTTAAAATTTGTTCGATGGATAAGGATGACAGATTTATAACGAATCAAAGGATTTGCGATTATTTGCATAGCCAGCCACCCCAATTTAGACCATACATCAATATCACTGACCAACATACGAGGACAGTGTTGTGCCACCCACTCCTCTACGGCCAGAACAATAGAGGCCAATGCATTTCCCAAACTTGAGAAATGATCTTGGCAACGGCAGACCGAGACGAGAGCGTTCCACATTTCCGGCTTCCCGGAACACTCTGGTGCCAAAAGTCATAAATGAAAATTTATGGCACTTCCTGGCGGTGCTGGTCTCGGCTCCATTTCTTTGTTTCCCGTGTGTGTGAGTGTAATTTGAGTGTGCACGAGAAAAGCAGCGCATTATTCGCACATATCACTAACAAGGGGTCGTCCATAACGAGTGCCACAGTATTTTTTACTTCCATGTGCCAAGCAAAGTGTTTGCCTTGATTACACCCACAGAAACCCGGGTGCGCCACTAGAGGAAATTATTTCAACTCTTTTCGCTCTTTTGTTTGAGTTGGTGAAAGTTTTTTTTTTTCTGCCGCTCCGCACAATTGCCCGACGACGACGGTTTCCGTCCGTTTTCCGGTCGACCGAGAACCCAGAATTCCCAGTCCCTCGACGACGACGATGGGGGTGCCGAAAAGGTTTAATTGGAAGGAACGAACGCAAGACAAAAAAAAACCTGATGAAATGTGATTAAAAACAAAAGTTTTGCCACTTTTCACCTGAGTGATTATGCGGCGTTCGTTCAAGCGAATGCTCTGCTGATTGGCTGAGATTACTTTGAATGAGTTGAACCATGTTTTAGAAGGGAGGAAGCAATAAAGCTTGATGCTTTTCAACTTCATTGAAAAATAAAAAAAAAACATTTAAAATTTCATACATATCTGAACAAAGCTTTCTTGTCGAATGTCGCTTTATTTAAACATATATTTTAAACTACTCAAATTTTAACATTAATAACAGTTGATGTTTATTTTTTTCCGATGATTTCTGTTCGATGAAATATTTGTTTTACAAAATAGAATTGATGTCCAAGCCAAAAGCAAATAGATGGAATGAGTAGGTCAATATCAAATTTGTTTTAAAAGCTCGTTCGTGGTATTAACAATGAATAAAGGAAAAAATACCGACAAATTTTTAAATTGAAAAACATAGAATTTAAAAGCACTTACTAACTTTTGAACTGAATTTTCAGTAATTATTTTACTTAGAGATTATATATTTTTAGAATTTTAGTTTTTTTTTTATCAAAAAAATTGATGGAAACGCAAGTCGGGTCGTGTTTTTTTTTCGCGTTCGTCGTCGGTGTGTTTTTCGTTTTTTTTTTTCGCGTGCGTGTATGTGTGTAAAGGTGCGGCTGGCTCTGGTTGTCATCGATGACAATTGAGCCAGTCTGATTTGCGATGCCTTTCGGTCGGGTCGCAGGGTTTTTTCGCGTTCGTCGTCGGTGTGCAATGACAACAAAACCTTATCATACCATTTCAGCTCGATTAACATCGTAACTCGTCGTTCGCTTCGTTAATCAGTACCCCACTAAACATGAATCATGTAAAACTCGTAAAAACATCTCAATTAAAAAGTCAGACTGTTAAATCCTTCATCATTTAATTACAAATAATTTTGGTTCTATCTTTCCACAGCCGGCTGTCTAAAATAAATCCATTTCAACTAAAAGTTAACAGCCGATAAACGGGAAATGACTCATCCGCAGCATCCGATTGCTTGCCTTGAGATTAAAACATAATACATTTCAACAAACACTATGATTTTGGGTCGCATCATCATCTTCTATGATGAATCCTGACCAAACACCCTATCCTACTAACAAATTTTCAGGTTCCTGGCGCTTGTGGGGGTGTAAGCACAGAGTAAATCAGCTGCCCTAGTAGCAACCTGCGCTAACTAACATTCCCGTCCCTTAAGATCTACAAACTGACATGGCGGGCGCCGTTAGTGGCCAATGGCTGTTACCTATTCGCAACTGATCTAGCTTTAGCAATCATGGTATTTTATCTTTTCAGCGCATTCATACATGCTGTTGATAAGGAAAACACCACTAGATCGTCGAAGCCTATAATCAGTAGTGCTGAAAGGATATTACGGTTCTGTTCAGCAACGGAGGGGCAACCATGGGTGATCTCTCATGCTCATGCTCATGCTCAAAAAAATTGATGGAAGCGCAAGATCATTCACAAAGCTTTGCCACGTGGTTGAATTGCAGGATTAATCCTGTTTTCAAAGTCCATTTTATTGAGTGATTAACAAAAATTACGTTCCTGCTTCGGTCGATTGAGAGCAGCGAATCCACACGGTTTGTTTGCAGAATTAATCGTGTTTTGCGTTTTTTTTTTAAGTGATTACACTGAAAATAAAAAGAAGTAATCCAATTCCTAAAATTTAGGAATTTGCCAACTTCTGCCAGAGAAGTCACCCAATTCCTAAATTTGCTGGCCCAATTTAGGAATTCTGATACTTCTTTGGAAAAATGAGCTTAAACTGACAGCAAAGCTTCTCTTGCGCAACTGCGCCATCTGATATTGAAACTCGGAATTATTCTTCAGAGCTTAACAGCCTGAACTTTCCTCTTTCTTTTGTTCTCGAGAGAAGCTGATCAAGCTTGACTTGTTTCGACAGGATTCTGATGATCGATCCACATAAAAGCTAGAATAAAACTTTTTCATTTACAAATATTTTCAGATAATGATAATTAACAATTCGCTCAAATAAAAAAATAAAATATCAAAGTATTAGAAGTAAAAAAATTATAAAAACGTATAAAAAGTATTAAATGCATAAAAAGTATAAAAAGTATAAAAAGTATAAAAAGTATAAAAAGTATGAAAAGTATGAAAAGTATAAAAAGTATCAAAAGCATAAAAAGTATAAAAATTATTAAAAGTATTTAAAATATTTAAAGTATTTGAAATATTTAAAGTATTAATAGTATTATAAGTATTAAAAGTATTAAAAGTATTTGTAGTATTTAAAGTATATAAAGTATTTAAAGTATTTAAAGTATTTAAAGTATTAAAAGTATTAAAAGTATTAAAAGTATTTAAAGTATTTAAAGTATTTAAAGTATTTAAAGTATTTAAAGTATTTTAAGTATTTGAAGAATTTAAAGTATTTTAAGTATTTAAAGTATTTAAAGTATTTAAAGTATTTAAAGTATTTAAAGTATTTAAAGTATTTAAAGTATTTAGAGTATTTAAAGTATTTAAATTATTTAAAGTATTTAAAGTATTTAAAGTATTTAAAGTATTTAAAGTATTTAAAGTATTTAAAGTATTTAAAGTATTTATGTATTTAAAGTATTTAAAGTATTTAAAGTATTTAAAGTATTTAAAGCATTTTAAGTATTTAAAGTATTGAAAGTATTTAAATTATTTAAAGTATTTAAAGTATTTAAAGTATTTAAAGTATTTAAAGTATTTAAAGTATTTAAAGTATTTACAGAATTTAAAGTATTTAAAGTATTAAAAGTATTTAAAGTATTTAAAGTATTTAAAGTATTTAGAGTATTTAAAGTATTTAAAGTATTTAAAGTATTTAAAGTATTTAAAGTATTTAAGTATTTAAAGTATTTAAAGTATTTAAAGTATTTAAAGTATTTAAAGTATTTATGTAGTTCAAGTATTTATGTATTTAAAGTATTTATGTATATAAAGTATTTAAAGTATTTAAAGTATTTTAAGCATTTAAAGTATTTATGTATTTAAAGTATTTAAAGTATTTAAAGTATTTTAAGTATTTGAAGAAGTTAAAGTATTTTAAGTATTTAAAGTATTTAAAGTATTTAAAGTATTTAAAGTATTTAAAGTATTTAAAGTATTTAAAGTATTTAAAGTATTTAAAGTATTTAAAGTATTTAAAGTATTTAAAGTATTTAAAGTATTTAAAGTATTTAAAGTATTTAAAGTATTTAAAGTATTTAAAGTATTTAAAGTATTTAAAGTATTTAAAGTATTTATGTATTTAAAGTATTTAAAGTATTTAAAGTATTTAAAGCATTTAAAGTATTTAAAGTATTGAAAGTATTTAAAGTATTTAAAGTATTTAAAGTTTTTAAAGTATTTACAGAATTTAAAGTATTTAAAGTATTTAAAGTATTTAAAGTATTTAAAGTATTTAGAGTATTTAAAGTATTTAAAGTATTTAAAGTATTTAAAGTATTTAAGTATTTAAAGTATTTAAAGTATTTAAAGTATTTAAAGTATTTAAAGTATTTAAAGTATTTATGCAGTTCAAGTATTTATGTATTTAAAGTATTTATGTATTTAAAGTATTTAAAGTATTTAAAGTATTTTAAGCATTTAAAGTATTTATGTATTTAAAGTATTTAAAGTATTTAAAGTATTTTAAGTATTTGAAGAAGTTAAAGTATTTTAAGTATTTAAAGTATTTAAAGTATTTAAAGTATTTAAAGTATTTTAAGTATTTAAAGTATTTAAAGTATTTAAAGTATTTAAAGCATTTAAAGTATTTAAGCATTTAAGTATTTAAAGTATTTAAAGTATTTGAAGTATTTAAAGTATTTAAAGTATTTAAAGTATTTGAAGTATTTAAAGTATTTAAAGTATTTAAAGTATGTAAAGTATTTAAAGTATTTAAAGAATTTAAAGAATTTAAAGTATTTAAAGTATTTTAAGTATTTGAAGAATTTAAAGTTTTTTAAGTATTTAAAGTATTTAAAGTATTTAAAGTATTTAAAGTATTTAAAGTATTTAAAGTATTTAAAGTATTTAAAGTATTTAAAGTATTTAAAGTATTTAAAGTATTTAAAGTATTTAAAGTATTTAAGTATTTAAAGTATTTAAAGTATTTAAAGTATTTAAAGTATTTAAAGTATTTAAAGTATTTAAAGTATTTAAAGTATTTATGTAGTTCAAGTATTTATGTATTTAAAGTAATTATGTATTTAAAGTATTTAAAGTATTTTAAGCATTTAAAGTATTTATGTATTTAAAGTATTTAAAGTATTTAAAGCATTTTAAGTATTTGAAGTATTTTAAGTATTTAAAGTATTTAAAGTATTTAAAGTATTTACAGAATTTAAAGTATTTAAAGTATTTAAAGTATTTAAAGTATTTAAAGTATTTAGAGTATTTAAAGTATTTAAAGTATTTAAAGTATTTAAAGTATTTAAGTATTTAAAGTATTTAAAGTATTTAAAGTATTTAAAGTATTTAAAGTATTTAAAATATTTATGTAGTTCAAGTATTTATGTATTTAAAGTATTTATGTATTTAAAGTATTTAAAGTATTTAAAGTATTTTAAGCATTTAAAGTATTTATGTATTTAAAGTATTTAAAGTATTTAAAGTATTTAAAGTATTTTAAGTATTTGAAGAAGTTAAAGTATTTTAAGTATTTAAAGTATTTAAAGTATTTAAAGTATTTAAAGTATTTAAAGTATTTAAAGTATTTAAAGTATTTAAAGCATTTAAAGTATTTAAGTATTTAAGTATTTAAAGTATTTAAAGTATTTAAAGTATTTAAAGTATTTAAAGTATTTAAAGTTTTTAAAGTATTTGAAGTATTTAAAGTATTTAAAGTATTTAAAGTATTTAAAGTATTTAAAGTATTTAAAGTATTTAAAGAATTTAAAGTATTTAAAGTATTTAAAGTATTTTAAGTATTTTAAGTATTTGAAGAATTTAAAGTATTTTAAGTATTTAAAGTATTTAAAGCATTTAAAGTATTTAAAGTATTTAAAGCATTTAAAGTATTTAAAGTATTTAAAGTATTTAAAGTATTTAAAGTATTTAAAGTATTTAAAGTATTTAAAGTATTTAAGTATTTAAGTATTTAAGTATTTAAGTATTTAAGTATTTAAAGTATTTAAAGAAGCGGCCGTGGCTGACTGGTTACGGTGTTCGCTTTGTAAGCGAATGGTTCTGGGTTCGATGCCCATCTGCTCCCAACGAGAAAGTTAAGAACACATGAATTTGAAATGATGAATATGAACGAAAAATCAAAGTCGCTCGAGGCGGGGTTCGATCCCCCGTCCTTTGGATTGGTAAGCAAAAATGCTAACCACTAGGCCATGACGACTTGGTAAGCTTGGACTGGAATTAGGAATACTGTTACAGAGAGCGAGTTGTGGCGCTTTAACCACGGCAAATAGTGTCCAGGGCATTCGTGGAAATACAATGTCCCATCCCAGAGGGTCCCGGAGTACCAAACCTTCTTAGCATGGTGCTCCCAACGAATACAACCAAAATCTCGGAGCGTATGGTGGTGTGTCCCCACGCTTCTTCCTCCCTGTCGATTCAGAATTGTGTTGTTGTTCGAACACTCAGTGCTCAAACTCAACCCAATTACGAGTCATCTCTGCGATACGGCTTTACGCAGTAGGCCTGGCCGCTTTAACGCTTGTGATGTTTCAATGCATTTCAATGCAATGGCGCACTACAAATGTTAATAAATGACAAGAAGAGTGCTAGGCGTCATCTAACCTAAGGCACTCTCCAGGATCCCTTCGAAAGATTGGCTGCGCTAGGGTCTGATTAGATTAGATTAGATTAAGTATTTAAAGTATTTAAAGTATTTATAGTATTTAAAGTATTTCAAGTATTTAAAGTATTCAAAGTATTTAATGTATTTAAAGTATTTAATGTATTTAAAGTGTTTACAGTATTTAAAGTGTTTACAGTATTAAGGTATTCAAAGTATTTTAAAGTATTTTAAAGTATTTTAACGTATTCTTAAGTATTTTAAAGTATTTTAAAGTATTTTAAAGTATTTTAAAGTATTTTAACGTATTTTAAAGTATTTATAGTATTTCAAGTATTTTAAAGTATTTTGAAGTATTTAAACGTATTTTAAAGTATTTTAAAGTATTTTAACGTATTTTAAAGTTTTTTAAAGTATTTTAAAGTATTTTTTAAGTATTTTAAAGTATTTTAAATTATTTTAAAGTATTTTAAAGTATTTTAAAGTATTTTAAAATATTTTAAATATTTTGAAATATTTTAAATATTTTAAATATTTTAAATATTTTAAATATTTTAAATATTTAAAATATTTAAAATATTTTAAATACTTTAAATACTTTAAATATTTTAGATATTTTAAATATTTTAAATATTTTAAATTTTTTAAATTTTTTAAATATTTTAAATATTTTAAATATTTTAAATATTTTAAATATTTTAAATATTTTAAATATTTTATATATTTTAAATATTTTAAATATTTTAAATATTTTAAATATTTTAAATACTTTAAATATTTTAAATATTTTAAATATTTTAAATATTTTAAATATTTTAAATATTTTAAATATTTTAAATATTTTAAATATTTTAAATATTTTAAATATTTTAAATATTTTAAATATTTTAAATATTTTAAATATTTTAAATATTTTAAATATTTTAAATATTTTAAATATTTTAAATATTTTAAATATTTTAAATATTTTAAATATTTTAAATATTTTAAATATTTTAAATATTTTAAATATTTTAAATATTTTAAATATTTTAAATATTTTAAATATTTTAAATATTTTAAATATTTTAAATATTTTAAATATTTTAAATATTTTAAATATTTTAAATATTTTAAATATTTTAAATATTTTAAATATTTTAAATATTTTAAATATTTTAAATATTTTAAATATTTTAAATATTTTAAATATTTTAAATATTTTAAATATTTTAAATATTTTAAATATTTTAAATATTTTAAATATTTTAAATATTTTAAATATTTTAAATATTTTAAATATTTTAAATATTTTAAATATTTTTAATTTTTGAATTTTGTATTTTTGTATTTTTGTATTTTTGTATTTTTGTATTTTTGTATTTTTGTATTTTTGTATTTTTGTATTTTTGTATTTTTGTATTTTTGTATTTTTGTATTTTTGTATTTTTGTATTTTTGTATTTTTGTATTTTTGTATTTTTGTATTTTTGTATTTTTGTATTTTTGTATTTTTGTATTTTTGTATTTTTGTATTTTTGTATTTTTGTATTTTTGTATTTTTGTATTTTTGTATTTTTGTATTTTTGTATTTTTGTATTTTTGTATTTTTGTATTTTTGTATTTTTGTATTTTTGTATTTTTGTATTTTTGTATTTTTGTATTTTTGTATTTTTGTATTTTTGTATTTTTGTATTTTTGTATTTTTGTATTTTTGTATTTTTTTATTTTTGTATTTTTGTATTTTTGTATTTTTGTATTTGTATTGCCCCAGTCACGAAATATTCTAGCAGAGCTGGTTCTGCCAGAATCCTGCTAGAACGGTTGAACATTTTTGCTAGAATGCTGTAAGAATATCCAGTTCTGTGAGAACTCTGCTAGAATCCTGCTAGAACGTCGTGACTGGGGCTGTGTTTACGCTAAGAAAGTAACCTTTCGATAAAGAAATTACAGAGTTAAACCACAGAGTACTCTTACCTCTTACTCTGTGATGTGATTCAGCTGTATTAACTGAAAACTTCAACACAACAATTTGTATTCTTGTTTAGATGCAAGTGAGGATAAGAATTTGCTCATAAAAAATGTAATAATGGTTCTGATTATTTTAAAAAATTATGGTTTTCAAAGAGCTTGATATAGCAAGGGTTATTTTTTTTAATTCCGTGGACTCATGAGGGTTAAAGCTCTGCTAAACAAAAGCGACCTTTCAACGACTCCAAAGTGTGCCATGAAAATTTCTTCGCCGCGGTCACGAGCAAAGTTGCCCAAGCAGGTCCTCGGAAAACAACCAGAACCAGGTGCGTGCCGGAACCAGGGTTTAATCCGTCGGTTCCCCACACGATTTTGTTGAAGTTTTTGTTTGGGTATGGTAAGTACATTTTGTTTTGTTGCGGATTTTTTCCAACATTGAGGTTATGTTCATTTTTTCCAGTTCCGAAATTGAATGCCGGATTTGAACATCTCATGGCTTACCAACGTCCGCTAAATGGGAACCACCCAACCAACCCAGAATGCGCGGTGTGCACCGGTTCCGCGGATTGCTCAGAACTTGAGTCGGTTCTGGTGACAACAATGACCGAAGGTGTTTTATCATCCAGGTATCCTGGTCAGGATTCCCTTCAAGTCGAAGTCACGGAATTCAAGATCCGCCAGTCGCAAACCGGGAAAATGGCCATGGAACCGCTTTTACGGAGAGTAAGTTAAACGTGAGAAACGCTTTAGAAAAAGTATAACAGTTTCTATTTTTCTTTTTAGAGCGCATTTCCTTTTCGTCAGATTGGTGGCCAGATTCACCTTGAGACCGGAAACGGCCACTCGACCGGACCGGACAGAAACCGAGGAACGTTTTTGCTTAATGGCAGATTCCGGATGAAGAATGCGAGTGCCTACGGGCGGAATATTTAACTGTGAACATCATCGAAATGTTTTAATTTTTATTGAATTGTATTTACTGTAAATTGATGAATAAAAGTAGTTTTTTTTGCTGTTTTTTTATTATGGTAAAAAAAATACAAAATAGTTCAAATTTTTCGTTTATTGTCACCAGGTGTCGCTCTACGAGCTTTCAGTCATTAAATGATTCCGCCACCAGATGTCGCTTCTAACTGAAGCTTTTCTGATAAATGAGCTTTTCGAGCTTATCTGCAGTTCAATAAACCAAATGAAGTTGGCGCCACTAGTCAATTCAGGCTGGCAAAGCATGCTGTCAAATTTAGGAATTTGATAACTTCTTTCAAAGAAGGAAGCCAAATTACTTAATAAGGAAAGGGGGCAAAATTCCTAGAATAAAGGAATTTTGTACTTTTTTTTTATTTCAGTGTAGAGTCGATCTCAAGCAGCGTGACCACGCGGTTTTTACTTTTTCTAATGTATATAGTATTCGATAGAAATGAGCCAGATTTTGGTTGAGACAAGCAACTTGTATTGTCCTCCCTATATCACCGTTGATCTGAAGGCACGCCGACGAATATTTGTTAGGGTTTATGATATTGCAGACATCGTTTTGATACATGAAGTCCTACCTACATCATCGCTGATCGGAAGGCACGCCGACGGAGAATTTCTGAAAAATTGTGATTGAATCTTAAGATCATATCTTTCCGGTCAATAACGGAGCAGCAACTGCGGCGTGTTTGAGATCCTAAATTCGATGATACTAGTTATATTTGGTAATGAATTTTAAAACGAAATCTTTTGTTGTTTTTGTTTTTTGTAGGTATGAGATCGCGTCGGACGAGAACCGCGGCGACCTGGTGTACGATCTGGCCAAGCGGTACCTGGGCCTGTGCACGACGGAGGGCCAAGCCACCGAGGACAGCGGCGGCGGGGGTGGTGACGGGGACGACGGAAAGTGCGACGATGACAGTGGCATCGGGGCGGACACCAAGACCAAGCTCAGCAACCACGATGACCACCACGAGCAGGGGCAGGGCCAGGGCAAGGACAAGGACAAAACCGTCAAGAACAACGGCAGCTCGGCGGGAGCTAATCAGAACGCCACTGGGAAGGTTAGCAACTCGGCGACGGCCATTCGGAACCCGGACGACGATGACTTTGTGCTGGACGTGCTGAACGATGACATCGTGGCGCAGGTGCGGAGTAAACTGTTGGGTAAGTTTTTGGGTGCATTTTGGGGGGTTTTTGGGTGGATGATAACTAGGTCTTCCTTTTTCGTTCAGGTAGCAGCAAGGAGCTGTTTGAGGCATCCGTGCAGGCCGTCCGAACATTCCTCGAGGGGGAGCCGTTCCGGGAATTCGAAGCGTCAATGTACTTTCACAGGTGAGTGCCACACAATCCGGGCAGATTGTCGCCTCGCTCCGATTCCGGCTTTCGACTTACCACAATTGGCAAACCCACATTGTGACACACACACACACGAGGACGGTGCTGCGGTGTGGTTGCAGGAGCAAACATCTTGTTAACACAATCGTACCCGGTAATTCCAACTCACTACCCTCTCCTTCTTCTGGGAAACCACACCATCCGAATGGGATGCACCGCACGGTGCAGAATGGAAAATGCAGCTTATTGTATTCCCCTCCGCCAAGTAGCACAGGGGGTTCGCTAAGAGGAAACCGGAAAAACAAGCTTTTGAAATTCGAGTAATGCGATTCACACCACCAGATTTCCTCCCATTTCTATTCGCTCCTCTGGCAGGGACGGTCGGTGAAGCTACCACGACTGTCGGTTGGCCAGATCCGGAGCACGGAGACGTGTCCTAGAAATATCGGTTACACAGTGGGAAGGGAGAAAGAGCCGGCGCCATCACGTTTGCACACATCAGCAAGCTCTGTTTTGATTGTAAGATGTGCACATCGTGGCTTCAATTCTATGGAAAAGCGTATTTTTCCCAAGTCCTTGGAAAGACTGATTCAAAACCAATTTTGCATACTCAGGGAGACACATACCCGTAAATCAAGCAAATTTGCAAGGGTTTTTGAGATATCGTTTGGGAGTATTTTTAAGGGGTTAGAAAAATTATTGAATCCACTAAAAAGATGATTTTCAATCACTCCTGAAAGTTTCATGAAGATATTACATGATTAAACTGAGTTAGAGACGATTTTAAGGCAACATTTTGCCGTGTGCAAAGCGGACTGTCAAACCTTCTAAGGGTTTTTTCTCGAAACACCGAGTTGATTTACGGGTGCCACGATATCTCGAGATGGGATGGACCAAATTGGCTAAAATTTGGATTAAGACTCTCAAGACATATCCCGTGTGTATGATGAAGCCCGATTTTGAAAATTTGCTTGTTTTTTAAATACAAAAATGAAAAACTGACGATTTTTTATTTGAAAAACTTAAAAAAATATCTTTTTTCAAATAAGTTTTATGAAAATCGGCCTTCGTCACCGGTTTAACGAGTCTTCGCCACAATTTTGAGTCGATTTGGTCAAGGCAGTGTTAAGATATCGTGGCACCCGTTTTTTGAAACTGCTAACTTCAAATAATGCTACTCGGCAATGCTGCAACCAAATGTCTTCAAATTTGTTTTGATTATATATGAAAATGTATATTTTAATTCCCTGAAAACTTATTTTAAATAAAATTAAGTGTGTGCTCACACCAATTTCTTCACACTAGTGTTGTTTTAGCAAAACTATTAAAGGATTGAATCAAACTTTATAATTATCAAGAGGGTCTTACAGAACCCCAAACTGGACCGAATGGATCATGGAGAAATTCCGTTCAGCACCGTGAATTTCGAGTGAAAAAATCATGTCTGCAAACAGCCCCACAGTTATTTGTTCAGAACTTCTCAGAACAGAACTCAGAACCTTTTTCGCAGTTCTTTCTGCGGGTTGAAATTTTAAGCTTCAAGGGGCTTTAGTTTGGTTACATTAAAGAAAAAAAGTCGACTAAATTTTCAGTATTTTTTTTTTCACAAAAAAAACAACGATGTTTTCAAAAAATCATAACTCGGCGGCAGAATTTTCGTCCATGCTTCTTTTCTGTGGCTCAAAAGTTGGGGTTTTTCTCGTTTTCTTCTTTCTTTCTCCGACAAATTTCAATAATCAAAAAAAATTGGGAAATTAACTATTAATAAAAAAGATAATTTAGAAATAATTTTTTTTTCAAGTACCTAATTTTTCTGAAAAGTCGTTATTAATACATACAACTTTGCCGAAAACACCAAATATTTTAGAAAATTTCTACAAAAATTACAGATTTTTGAATAATTATGTAGCCAAATTAAAAAATGCAACAAAAAAGTTTGAATCGGTCGATGTAGTAGAGAATAACTCAATCAGGACTTTATCAGCCAGTGTTTTATGAAATGACACAAAATTTATATCTGTCTGCTCAAAATTCAAAATAATAATTTGAAAATAAAAAATAATAATTTTGAGCTCATAGTCAAATTACGAAATTTGACCTAATAATTTGTATATTCCTTCAAACAGAGGAGTAGTCGTGGCTGAATGATTACGATGTACGCTTTGTAAGCGAATGGTCCTGGGTTCATTTCCCATTTGCTCCCAATCAGAATTTCCAGGACTTATTAAATTCTTAAAAGAATAAAATACATACATGGGTTCGAAACTCCGTCCTTTGGATTGGTCATCAAAATGAGGCTTGTAAGTTTTAAAGGGCTAAAGCAACGCCGTCCTCCTATTCTTCTTTGGCCGAGATAATAGGGGGATGGCGTCGCTTTTTTTAGACCACGTTTTCCACTTTTTCTCCATCGAAACCGACTACTTTATCGACTTAATTTTGCTGGGCAAGATAGGACGACGTCTATTTTTAGTCGATGACTCAGCACTTTTCCACTCTTGCACTTAAAAAAACCAGATGGCAGCACGATGTAACGCCACGTCCCTAAAGGGACTAGAAAGCAGCCGTCCCCTAACATGACAGTTTTCGTGAGTTGCGCGTATCCACCGACAGATGGCAAGTGGGCCTCGTTGGATTCCGACCATTAAATACGCAACTCAAAATTTGCACGGAATTTTTTTTTCGTGACGGCTTTCGCGGTACGCTCTTTCCAACTGTTCAAGACTTATATTTTAATATGGCGTATCTCTAAACAAGTTTTTCAAGAAAATGATTCCTGAATGCTTATTTTGTCGTTTTAAACCGAAACAAGGCTAAAACTATATAAATTTAAGAGGCAGTATTTGTAAATATTGCTCGGTTTGTTCTAGAGGTCGTATCGAGGTGCTCCGATTCGGATGAAACTTTCAGCGTTTGTTTTTCTATACATGAGATGAACTCATGCCAAATATGAGCCCTCTACGACAAAGGGAAGTGGGGTAAAACGGGCTTTGAAGTTTGAGGTCGAAAAAAACATAAAAAATCTTAAAATTGCTCGCATTTCCGTAAAGCTTCATCAATTCCAACTCTCTTAGATGCATTCGAAAGGTCTTTTGAAGCACTTCAAAATGTGCCATAGACATCCAGGTTTGGTTTAACTTTTGCAAATTAGTGTCAAAAATTGATTTTCTTAAAACCTTAATATCTTTTTGCAACAGCATCCAACACCCATACTCCCATTGGTCAAAAGATAGGTAATTTCATGGATTATAAGCCTATGGTATTAACTTTTTGGCCAATCGCAGTTTTTCTCATAGTTTTTTGCTTTTTCTAGAACAAACATTTTACAACGTTGGTGTTTGCCCTGTAGGCCAAGAAGACGGCACTTTTTGGTTTCAATTTGGTCATATTCGGAATCCTCGGACAATTTCACGTAAGTTAGAAGTATTGAAGTCGTAATTTTGATTTAAAAAATAATTAAATAAAACATTTATGCAAAAAGAAAAAGATCTTATTTACCCTGTAATCAATACGTCAAAAGCTGTATCAAGTAGGCGAAAACCTGTTTTACCCTTAATCCAACAAATTGTTAAAACATATTTTAATTCATTCTGAATGGCAATTTTTACAATCAAATTTACAACTCCAATACATCTAACTTACGTGAAATTGTCCGAGGATTCCGAATGTGACAAAATTGATTCCAAAAAGTGCCGCTAGGGTGGCCTACAGGGCAAACACCAACGTTGTAAAATGTTTGTTATAGAAAAAGCAAAAAACTATGAGAAAAACTGCGATTGGCCAAAAAGTTAATACCATAGGCTTATAGTCCATGAAATTACCTATCTTTTGACCTATGGGAGTATGGGTGTTGGAGACTGTTGCAAAAAGATATAAGAGGTCTAAAAAAATCAATTTTTTACAGTAATTTGCAAAAGCTAAGAGAAAATGTTAAACCAATCCTGGATGTCTATGGCACATTTTGAAGTGCTTTAAAAGACCTTTCGAATGCATCTAAGAGATTTGGAATTGATGAAGTTTTAAGGAAATGCGAGCAATTTTAAGATTTTTTATGTTTTTTCGATCTCAAACTTCAAAGCCCGTTTTACCCCACTTCCCTTTGTCGTAGAGGGCTCATATTTGGCATGAGTTCATCTCATGTATAGAAAAACAAACGCTGAAAGTTTCATCCGAATCGGAGCACCTCGATACGACCTGTTACACATTGGTGAAAAACTCGCTCTTAAACTATTTGCCATTTTCAGATGTTTGGCTAGATAATATCAAAGGCCGCCATCTTAGGCCCACTGTGCCCACAAAAAGGGGTACGCTCAGTTTGTATGGGAGCTGTCAACATGCTCCAGGGCTGCTAGAGAGCCGCCATCCCCCTATTAGACCGATATTTTGTGGTCGACCTTAAGGGTGACCAACGCCGTATTAGGGT
This sequence comes from Culex quinquefasciatus, assembly GCF_015732765.1. Taxonomy (NCBI): domain Eukaryota; kingdom Metazoa; phylum Arthropoda; class Insecta; order Diptera; family Culicidae; genus Culex; species Culex quinquefasciatus. Next base: position 41,875,552 of record NC_051861.1, on the reverse strand, counting down.
GGTCCAAAAATTTACATTTTCGTCGATTTTCGCGAAAACCACATTTTTCAAAAAATCATAACTTCGCGTCTTTTCAACCGATTTTAGCTCTCTGGGCGCACATAAAAGTTGATTTGTTTGATATTTGAAAAGGTCGTATAACAACTTTAAACACTATTTTGAAGATCTCGGAACTCCATGTCAATACCTGAGATAGCTAACAATGTTTTTAGCGAGCATTTTGTTACAAAACAAGTCCACTGCACTGTGGAAGGTTTGACTATCACAGAAAAAAAATGATGGTAATATTCATCAGGAAATGGTGACAGATTTTGTGGCAGAATAAATGATAAATTTTACCCCAGAAAATGATGAATTTTCATCAGTTTTTGATTCATCAGGTTCACATTTTTACACATTTTTTATGTAATATTACACAAATAAAATTTTCAACATTCCAAAATTCAACTTTTTTTTTCTGTGTAGAGGTTCATGTATGGAGCTTTTGAAAGTAACTCATATGACAAGCGTGTGAAAAACAATGTCATCACTTCTGGTGCCGGACGGAAAGTCAGTTCCCAAACGGGGATTTTCCGCATCTATCTTTTTTTTCGAATCAACAAAAAAAAAAAAACAAACGGAAGTCACCTAGCAAAACATGTTATTACATTTCTGTGGAACTCGTTTAGTACTCGTTTGCTGCGTTGAGTTTTTTTTTCGGGAAAACAATAATAACCCGCCGGAAAAGTCTGCAAATTTTTCTTTTTGTTTTTGTGCAAGCGGAGCACTTTTGACTCTGGCCGTGATGTTTATGTTTGCGGCTGAGTTGGAAGTTTTTGGGAAATAAAGAGCCAACTTTGCTTCAAAGTTGCGGGAAAAGTTTCTGCTCTCGGGAAGCAGTTCAATATGGTTACGGCACGGTTAGTTTCTTTAAATTATGAGAGGTGGATTTTTTTCCAACCCAATGCCAAGCTTCTTATCGCGACAATGTCTAATCTGAAACACTTCCAAACCCCCCACACTCTGACTTGTGCAGCTGCGCGCCAACACATCAACACGAAATTACTTTTTGCGTTTGATTGACTTCTTGGCAGCCTTTATTCGCCATTTTTCGTTTAACGTCTTACAAATACGCTGTGTTCGCGGGCACATCTGTACGGAATGCATTCTTGCCTCTGTACAACCGAGGCGCCGCCCAAAACGTGGTTCCTCTTCAGAACGTTGCCATTTTCGAGAGCTTATTACCGGCGGGCTGTCATAATGGAAACGAACACGTGGCATTCACTTTGATCTGCACGGTTGATTGAATTTTCCATTTTCCATTTGGCATTTACCATTTGCAAGCAACAGAGAGAGAGAGCATAAAATGTGGATCAGCATTTCGGCGGCCAGGATTTTCCCCTGACTGCGGCGCCAGATTGGTTGGGTTATGTGGAAACTGACTTGATTGTACAATGTGCCGTAAGTGACATTTACCAACATAGTGGAATTAAATTTGAAAGCATCACTTGGACAGCCGATATGCGAAATTTGGCGCTTACGCCACTTAGCATTTTTGCGGCAACAAAGTCGTAACGCGTAACGAGACATTTGGAATGAAATCCAATAAATGTTACTGTGGCGGTTTGGTGAGACCAGAAGAGATGGAGGAAAAACTCTCATGTGAATGACGTTGTTATTGGATTTGAATTTCGGGATTTGAATTGGACGGGAATTCTTTGCGACAAGTGCTCACGCTCAATGACACAAAGAACCATGTGCATCCGTAAACGATTCTCAACGCGTGACACTTTCAGCGAAGAATGCTTCTCGTCATTGGTTGGCAGTCAGTACAGTTACATGATACACTGGGGTATCTGGGAGTTATCCCAACCCCAGTGTTGATAATTGGAGCATTTTAAGGAGATTGGAGCAAAAGTGCTTCAAAAATTTGCATATTCCTTTAGGCGAGATTTACTGCCAATTTCTTTTGCCTGCTCAAAATGCTCCAACAAAACAATCTCGCAAAGCATATTGCCGAAAGGCATAACTTGCTCAAAAACATGGAACAATAAGGCAAAGCCCCGTCGAAACGATTCCAATCACGTTACCAACTCAATCTTGTCAATTATCGGAATCGGCTTGCCATGCAAAGCCTACTCCACCACCCGGCCGTCGCAACTTTAAGGGGAGTGCCAACTGGGAAGTCGGGTTCAAAATTTCCATCAATTTTCGCAATTCCTCTGGCAGCATCCACCCACGCGTGGCTTTAGCTCGGAGTTGCTTCACGGGTTGTGATTTTGGAAACAGATTCTTTCTCCGCGAATGGCATCAATCTTTTAAATCGAAAGACCGCGAAAGCTACCCCGGATACTTACACGACATACTTTTTTGGGAAAATTTGGGATGAAATCGAGAGTTTGAAGCAAAGGAGAATGCTTTTATTGTGGTTTCACACCCAGAACTGGACATCGGCATACGAGAGGATAAAGTGCACGATTCGGTATTTTTTTAAGTTGTACAGTGTGCGGACTGAGAGGATAAATTAGCGAGAGTACTTTGCTCATGGGTTCATCTTCAAAAAAAGTTCATCTATCGAAAAAAAGTACCGGTTCCGAGACTCGAACCCAAGACCTTCGGCATTTTGAACCATGCCTTTGCCGTATGGGCCACCATAGGGACGTGGCGTTACATCGTGCTGCCACCTGGTTTTTTGAGGTGCAAGAGTATATAGGGGGATGGCGTCGCAATTTTTAGACCACGTTTTCCACTTATTCTCATCGAAACCGACTACTTTATCGAATTCATTTTGCTGGGCGAGATAGGACGCCGTATATTTTTAGACGATGACTCAGCACTTTTCCACTCTTGCACTTAGAAAAACCAGATGGCAGCACGATGTAACGCCACGTCCCTATGGTTCGATGACTAGGTGGCGGTCATTTGTCCATATAAGCCACTCAACAGGATGAACTGTTCCAATGAACGAATGAACACGCGAGAGGACTATACTCTCGCAAAATAGCACTTTCCAAACTTTTCTTTTCGTGAGGACTTTCCCTACGTTCTTTAACTTTGGGTGCATGGCCCTCGGGCCAAAACAACAACTGACAAAAAAAAATCTAAAAATGGTTTGCTGAAAATGGTATCCATGGTTTCATGAGTCAAAAATGAGACGTGTCGAGATTTTGGTGAGTGACTGGAATCTCTGCCTATAACTTGGAAAGGAAAAAGTTGAGATGACAACTCAATTACAAAAACCATTCAGTTGGTATTTGAGATCAGATTGGATCAGATTCTAAAACCATCATTGGAAAAAGCTGTAGTTTCACGGCTTAAAAAATTATCCGGATTTATTTTTTTGATAAAATATCGAGATTTTTGTCGTAATCATCGTGCTTGTGCATTTTGGGCCAAATTGAGTAAAGAGTACGATTGTGTGCAGGACCTTTGTAAACCACCAAATGGTATTTTTTTGAAAAAATACCTTAAATTTCATATTTTTGCAATATGGGTACCAAAAGATTGAGAATTCGTCATTGTTTCTAATAGCAGTAGCAATTTGTTTTTTAAATGCTCAAATTGTTCACAAAACAATGCATCCTAAAAAAAATGTTTTTGTAGTGTGAGCAAAATGATCATAAATTTCATGAGATATCCCTGGCAACATTTTTTGAAAATAATCTTCATTAAACAGCGAATTTTCGATAGAAAATATCAAATGATCGAGAACTTTTCATTGATTTTTCGAATTAATTTTTGCAAAAAAAAAATGGTCTGATGGTGTTATCTTGACACACCTTGAAATTAGCTGTATGTGCGAAGGGATTGTAGTCAGAACGTGTAAGACACACGTACGTGCCCGACTACTGCAAACAGTTTTGATTATAAGTATTCTCCGCCAACTCACACAGCATTTGCCCCGACCCCTCTTCGATTTGCGTGAAACTTTGTCCTAAAGGGTAACTTTTGTTCCTGATCACGAATCCGAGGTCCGTTTTTTGATATCTCGTAACGGATGGGCGGTACAACCCCTTCCATTTTTGAACATGCGAAAAAAGAGGTGTTTTTCAATAATTTGCAGCCTGAAACGGTGATGAGATAGAAATTTGGCGTCAAAGGGACTTTTATATAAAATTAGACGCCCAATTTGATGGCGTACTCAGAATTCCGAAAAAAAAGTATTTTTCATCGAAAAAAACACTAAAAAAGTTTTAAAAATTCTCCCATTTTTCGTTACTTGACTGTAAAAAAATTTTGGAACATGTCATTTTATGGGAAATTTAATGTACTTTTCGAATCTACATTGACCCAGAAGGGTCATTTTTTCATTTAGAACAAAATTTTTCATTTCAAATTCACGGACGCAGAGAACATAGCTCGAGATGGGCGATAGAATTATTCTCTCGAGGTTCATTTGCAAAAAAAGTTCATCCGTCAAACAAAAAACCAAAAGTGTCGACAACGGGAATCGAACCAGAGACCTTTGACAAACCAATCCAATGACTTAGCTGCCTCGGCCACCACAGCTTGGTGACCATGGAGAAGTCAGAAGTCGATGTATGACACTTGTTGGAGATTTATTGATTCAACTAACGAATGAACTCATTTGTTATGATGGTGTGAGTTGGTACCATTATTCTACACCCAAAATTCCGAGTCGAGAGAATCGTTCCCTCAAAATTTATTGAGGGCTCAGAGCCAAAATCGAGAGAATAATTCTATCAACTCACACCACCATAACAAATGAGTTCATTCGTTAATTGATACAATAAATCTCCAACAAGTGTCATACATCGACATCTGACCACTCCTTAGCCACCAAGCAATGGTGGCCGAGGCAGTAAAGTCCTTGGGTTAGTATGTCAAAGGTCTACGGTTCGATTCCCGTAGTCGACACTTTTGGTTTTTTGTTTTGACGGATGAACTTTTTTTGCAAATGAACCTCGAGATGATAATTCTTTCGCCCATCTCGAGCTGTGTTCTCTGTGTCCGTAAATGGTACCACTATTCTTTCGTCTCGAGGCCATTATTCTCTCGGACAACCGCTGCCCAGTTTTGGGTGTATCGATTTTGGCACTGAGCCCTCAATGAATTTTGAGAGGACGATTATCTCGATTCTGAATTTTGGGTGTAGCAATCGCTAGAAATCATGATCCATTTCATGACTTGACATTAACCATTAAATACCTAGTGGTTTGGCTTTGATCCACTGAGGACTTTCTTCGGTTACGACGTTTCACGACAAATATACGACATGTCGCAACGGTCGTAACTTTCCTCCGGGGGAAGTTGCACGTGTTAACTGCTAAAGACAAACAAATGATCAGCAAATTTACACGCCCTCCTCCCAACTCTGTGCTGATCTCGGTGTCTCGGAGCAGGGAAATGAGGGAAAATCGGCTCTCATCTGCATCGCTTGGCAGACGACATCGCACCGATGGGCAGAGGTATTTGCGGTCTGGTTCACCCAGAACTGGGCATCGGCATACGAGAGGATAAAGAGCACGATTCGGTAGTAAAATGGTCTGTGTGCGGACGGAGAGGATAAATCCCGAAATTGCCGTGAGTACTTTACTCATGGGTTCATTTTCCAAAAAAGTTCATCTATCAAAAAAAAAAGTACCGGTACCGAGATTCGAACCCAAGACCTTCGGCTTATTGAACCGTGCCTTTGCCGTATAGGCCACCATGGTTCGGTGACTAAGTGGTGGTCATTTGTCCATATAAGCCACTCAATTGGATGAACTCGTCAATGAACGAATGAACTCGCGTGAGGTCTTTACTCACGCAAAATAGTACTTTCCTCACGTTTATTTTCGGGAGGACTTTCCCCTCGTTCTTTAACTTTGGGTGTTGCACAAACAGTTATTTGCACACAAATGATGACAAAGTGATAACCATTTCGACTAGATTGGCCTGTTACGACGGTGTGGTGGTTTCGGTGGACGTTGGACGATCGATGGTGACCACTTAGTCATCCGAACTGGTTGGGGTTAGTAAGGGCAGCTGGTTCATAATATAATTGGTGGTCAAAAGATTATTCTTAAAATCGAACGGTATGGAATGTTATTTGATTGAACAGTCCTTCCAGTAGCAACGTTAGTCGGAAGGCACGTCAGCGGTTGTACGCTGCAATCGTGATTCCCTTGAACTTCATCAAATTGAAATAACCAACAAGAATGAACTTTCCCATTTGCCCATCCTGCTGATGCGAAACTACAACCGAAAGTTGAAACTTTTCTCATCGTGAGCGACAGCAGCCGGCACCTTTGCCACTGATTCTTCGTATATAGTGTGTGCTCCAAAGGCACCATACTTTCCAATCATCGACCAACTTCAACAACCAATAACCTCCTGCTGCTGCTGTTGTCCTGCACGAACCCGCTGAAGCTTCCCGTAGTACTGCCCGGGACATGAAACTCTATATACATAAGATAAATATTTAACCAAGAACATGGCTTGGACCGAGTTTCACAATCGGTTTTACTTTCCATTTCTTGCTCTCTCTCTCTCTCTCTCTGAGCTGTCCCTTTCCCAGGCTCTGATATTCCAGTGCGGAATTGTATCAACACCAACTCGACGAGTCCGTCCCGTTCCGGAAAAAATCGGGAAAATCTAGGAAAAAATCCAACCCTTGGATCACTTCCGGGGACCCACAAGGGTGCGCGTTCATTGTTTTATGATTGCATTCTTCTTCTACTTTCCCCGTTCCTCTTCCATCGCTAATGTAACAAAGTTTCCACACTGTGGACGACCCGTTCTGACAAAGCTTGGAAAAGAATGGTATAGCTGGGATGTTTGTGCTCAGGTCAGGTCAGGTGCTGGTAATAACTTCCGTCTGTTCGCTATTGATTTATACCGGGTGCACCTGGTCACAACATTACTTTGGCTCTTGAAACCAGACCAGCAAAGGGGAACACGTTGCATTGTGTATGAAGAGTAATGGTGAACTGGGAGTACAAATCAACAATGCAAGTTACGTCTGGCAGCATCTGTTGACTTGAAAATGAAATAGCAAAATGTTAACCATTTATGAACAAATTGAGTGAAAAAACTAAAAACTAAAAACTAAAAACTAAAAACTAAAAACTAAAAACTAAAAACTAAAAACTAAAAACTAAAAACTAAAAACTAAAAACTAAAAACTAAAAACTAAAAACTAAAAACTAAAAACTAAAAACTAAAAACTAAAAACTAAAAACTAAAACTAAAAACTAAAAACTAAAAACTAAAAACTAAAAACTAAAAACTAAAAACTAAAAACTAAAAACTAAAAACTAAAAACTAAAAACTAAAAACTAAAAACTAAAAACTAAAAACTAAAAACTAAAAACTAAAAACTAAAAACTAAAAACTAAAAACTAAAAACTAAAAACTAAAAACTAAAAACTAAAAACTAAAAACTAAAAACTAAAACTAAAAACTAAAAACTAAAAACTAAAAACTAAAAACTAAAAACTAAAAACTAAAACTAAAACTAAAAACTAAAAACTAAAAACTAAAAACTAAAAACTAAAAACTAAAAACTAAAAACTAAAAACTAAAAACTAAAAACTAAAAACTAAAAACTAAAAACTAAAAACTAAAAACTAAAAACTAAAAACTAAAAACTAAAAACTAAAAACTAAAAACTAAAAACTAAAAACTAAAAACTAAAAACTAAAAACTAAAAACTAAAAACTAAAAACTAAAAACTAAAAACTAAAAACTAAAAACTAAAAACTAAAAACTAAAAACTAAAAACTAAAAACTAAAAACTAAAAACTAGAAACTAAAAACTAAAAACTAAAAACTAAAAACTGAAAACTAAAAACTAAAAACTTTTTTTGTTTTTTTTTTGTTTTTTTGTTGTGTGAAATTGTGCTTTTTCACGACTGTACATGATTTGAGGCACACTTCATGATGATAGCTGTTTATATCATAAAACTGCATGCTCTTTAATATTCCGGTTATGATTAAATTACTAAATGATTCGGTGAATTAATCTTAAAAGATTAAACAAAGGGAGCAAAACACATGTTTCAGAACATTCATTATTCCACAAATCAATCATCCCGAGTCACGCAACTAATATCCCACCTCATCAATAAGCAAAATGCCAACCGAATTAACATCTCACCCAAATACCTGAGGTCCTTCTCGTTCCATGTGATTCATTAATTTTCCTCCAAGTAAAATCTTAATCAATCTTTCCACAACAACCACCGACGTCATGGGTCGTCCCAGCCACACACTGCAATGGCATCAGCTATACGCTACTTTCCTCCGAAACTCCGAAGGAAGCGCTCGAATGCATCATAAAACTGTGCAAGTCAGCTCAAGATATCATAAATTATCCCTTCTTACCGTCGTCCGCTCCCTCCAAACTCCCACGCACGCAGCATCCCTCCTAAGAAGGAACGGCGCCCAGAACTCGGTTACATTTTCCCGCCCAGCCACCCCGTGATTTCCCGTGAACCACCAGTGCAGTGGGTTTGTGGTGTTTGCCCACCGAAAGTGGTTCGTGTCACACAGTAGCACAAGATTAAAATGACCCGACTTCGCGTTCAGGGGCCAGCTTCCTTGTGTGTTACTTAGCGTCCTTCTGACCTCAGACCACAGTCACTGGAGCAGGGCAGAATTGCAATTTCACGCAATCAGTCCCACATTCAGTTCAGTTCTCTCGCCAAGTTTGGTTGGAGATCACAGATAACGGACGTCCAAAGTTGGATCTTGGTGAACGAAATGGTAACGTAACATTAACGTCAACAGTAAATGGTTAGGTCTGTGCTCTATGGCCGAAGGAAATCCCGCAAAAAGGGAGGTGGGTGTAAGGTGGAAAAGTTTACTTTGAAATATGACTTCATAGAGCGCCTGGGCAGTGTAGTTCAGAGCACAGAGAAGCTGGATGGATAATTACCGTCCACGTTGTTACATCCAGCGTCCTTGTAGGTGGAAGTAGGACTCCCGTTCTGAGCAAGAATCAGCTAGGATATTGGCTTACTCGGTGGAGCAGAGAGGAAATAATGAATAAATTAAAGAACTGCAAATTACTAGGCAGAGTATTGCAACCTCACAAAGTCTACGGATGTTTTTCTTTGAAAGATATTCGCTGCAAAATTTGAAATACTTTTTAGAAATGTCAAAATGCAATGAGATTATGAACATTTTGATTCAGTTCAAGTGCATTGAATTAGCTATTCGTCTTTTTGCCTTCCTCACCTCAATGAGGAAAGGCTTTAAAATCACTCGAAAAATGAACTTTTTTATTTGACCTCGTAGACCCACCTTCACGTATACCTATCGACTCAGAATCAAATTCTGAACAAATGTCTGTGCGTGTGTCTGGATGTGAGTCCGTGCACCGAAAAATATGCACTCGATTATCTCCGGACTGGTTGAACCGATTTGGACCGTTTTGGTCTCATTCGATCCGTCTTGGGGTCCCACAAGACCCTAGTTAATATTATGAAGTTTAGAAAAGTATTTCAAAAGTTATGCTAAAAAAACGATTTTAGCTAAACTTCGGAAGATTGTAAAAAGGGTTGTTTTTGTAAGAAAACCCGTCATGCTACATATTATTAGAAAGGTAAGACCTTTTCAACGCGTTAAAAAGATTGGAAATTTGACAATCCCATCAAAAGTTATGAGCACTTATGTGTTATTGATAGACTTTTTTGAAGCCAGATCTCAAATATTTTGATGAAAAAGTTGTTCGGATCTGTCATGCGACCCATCGTTGGATAGGTAATCAAAAGACCTTTCCAACAAGCCCAAAAGATTGGAGATCTGACAACCCTATCAAAAGTTATAAGTACTTTGGTGTTTTTGATACACTTTTTTAAGGCCGGATCTAAGATAATTTGGTAAAAAAAATAAGTGTTATTTATACACTTTTTTGAGGATGTGCAGTGTCTTTACTTTATGAATGTGAGGAAGGCACCAACCACCTAAAGGTGGATTAATTAACGTTTTTTCAATTCACTTTAATATTGCGGGGCTCTATGCAAAAAATAAGTTAGATTATAATTTTGACAGCCCGAGCAGACGGAAATAACTTGAGAATAATTTTTTTTTTTGATATTTGAAAATACTAGGCCAATAACATTTTATGTTATTTATAACAAGATTTGTTATTCGTCGTTATGAATTTTTTGTTATTGGATTGTTATTGTAATAATAGACTTATAACATTGTTAGCTATTCTTCGAACAAATTTTTTGTTACGTGGACACTAGGGTGGTCCAAATCCGGACTTTTTTGGGGCTACCCCCTGAAATCAAAGATTGACCCATCACTAGGCTAGATTCCAAATTTGAGCTCATTCTGACCACGGGAACCCCTCCCTCCAATCGCTTGAAGTTTGTATGGGAAAAACCATCAAAATGTATGGAGAAAAGCAACTGTTTAACTTTTTTACCTGTGGAAGGCGCCATAGTTATACGATTCTTACCATTTCTCAAATGTAGAACCTTCATTAAATTTAGAACAACTTTCCCGAAGACACCATATTTTTAGGATTTTTTCCCACGAAGTTATTAGCGCCCAAAACTGACCATTTTTGCGCGGCTAGCTGTAAGGGGCTACCTAACAACGATGTTTATTTCCAATTCGTACACGCACGTGCTCTCTCTCAGGTTCAAACTCTCTCACGAGCTTGCTTGCCTGCCTGCCTGCCTGCCCGCCCTACCAACAAGCGCGCGCTGTTTCTCTGCTTGGACTTTTGTCGTCGTCGTCGTTTTCCTTTGCTATCCGCTGCACTGCGTTCCTGGCATGTTTATTATTATTTTCAAGATATACTTCGATATTTATTTCGAGATATAAAATTAAATGTAATATGTGATAAACAATAGATATCATATTATCAGAGCGTGTGTGAGAGAATACAAATTTTGATAAATTAGGTCCTCCATGAATTATCATCTGTTATTATTGAGTAAATTTTTAAATAGGGATATTGTAATTGAAATTTATTTCTAGTTTTATTTAAATGGTATCATACTAAACTTAAGACTGGGATTTTAACTATTATAGAAAAAATAAAAGACTTTTTTTTAACTCAAGTATAGATTTCAGAAAGAACAATACACTTAGACAACTCATCGATTATGGGAACTGTATTTTCCATTTTTGTAAACTATCAAACAAGCTTAAAAAGAAAACATTTGAAGTTTTTTTCGTAGCCCTATGATCACGACTATTTTTCATTCCATACAAAATATTTCAATCTGCCGAAAATATAACAAACTTCCTTACAACAAATTGCGGTATATTTTGTCTTTGACGATTATTAGATGTTTATGTCAGATTCAAAAACATCCAAAAAGTGCAACGATGTCTAAAAGAAAAGCCTCAAAAATAGAGATTGTTGAGCTAGCTAGTTTTATATCTAGAATCAAATTGCCTTCGAATTGACAAGCAGTTGGTCGGATGATATTTAGAGTAAAAAAATAAAACTAAATTTGTATTACCTGAAGATTTTTTTAAATAATTGTATCATTCTCTCTAATGAACATATACGAACAACTGCTTGGAAAACCGAACAAACCCTGTTCATTTGCTTCAATTTTTTAAATGAGTCTAAGCCATGGCCTAAGCTGCCTTTTATTCAAATTATTTTTTTTGTGCACTTTTTTTTAAATTTTGACATAAACTAAGAATTTATATGCCAAATAAATCTCAAAACAAACCTGCTTTTTTAGTTGAAAATTATCAGCAAATCAGCGGATAGCAAACAAAAACGACGACGACTACAAAAGTCCAAGCAGAGAAACAGCGCGCGCGCTTGTAGGTAAACAGACAGGCAGGCAGGCAGGCGAGCAAGCTCGTGAGAGAGTTTGAACCTGAGAGAGAGCACGTGCGTGTACGAATTGGAAATAAACATCGTTGTTAGGTAGCCCCTTACAGCTAGCCGCGCAAAAATGGTCAGTTTTGGGCGCTAATAACTTCGTGGGAAAAAATCCTACAAATATGGTGTCTTCGGGAAAGTTGTTCTAAATTTAATGAAGGTTCTACATTTGAGAAATGGTAAGAATCGTATAACTATGGCGCCTTCCACAGGTAAAAAAGTTAAACAGTTGCTTTTCTCCATACATTTTGACGGTTTTTCCCATACAAACTTCAAGCGATTGGAGGGAGGGGTTCCCGTGGTCAGAATGAGCTCAAATTTGGAATCTAGCCTAGTGATGGGTCAATCTTTGATTTCAGGGGGTAGCTCCAAAAAAGTCCGGATTTGGACCACCCTAGTGGACACATTTTTTTGGAAATCTCAACTCAAAACATGGCGAGATTGAAAAAAATGTATTTGGTATGCTAAAAGGCCATCAACAACCCAATTTTGGAAAAAAAATGTGGGTAAGAACTCGTTTTAAATGTTTTTAAAATTGAAAATAAAAAACGTTGCTTAATCCACCTTTAGGTGGGTGGTGCCTTCCTTACATTCATAAAGTTATACAACAGAGCCTCAAAAAAGAGTATAAATAAGACTTATTTTTATCAAAATATCTGAGATCCGGCCTAAAAAAGTGTATAAATAACACTTAAGTGGTTATAACTTTTGATAGGGTTGTCGGATCTTCAACGTTATAGGCTCATTGGAAAGGTCTTTTGATTACCTATACAAAGACAGGTCGCATGGTGGATCCGGACAACGTTTTCATCAAAATATTTGAGATCCGGCCTCCAAACAGTGCATAAATAACACTTAAGTGCCCATAACTTTTGATAGGATTGTCAGATCTTCAACGTTTTGGGCTCGTTGGAAAGGTCTTTTTAATACCTTTTAAAAAACGTATAGCATGACGGGTTTTCTTACAAAAACCACCCTTTTTACAATCTTCCGGACTTTATTCGAAATCGTTTTTTAGCATAACTTTTGAAATACTTTACTAAACTTCATAATATTAACTAGGGTCTTGTGGGACCCCAAGACGGATCGAATGAGACCAAAACGGTCGAAATCGGTTCAGCCAATCCGGAGATAATCGTGTGCATATTTTTCGGTGCACGGACTCACATCCAGACACACGCACAGACATTTGTACAGAATTTGATTCTGAGTCGATATGTATACGTGAAGGTGGGTCTACGAGGTCTAATAAAGAAGTTCATTTTTCAAGTGATTTTATAGCCTTTCCTCATTGAGGTGTGGAAGGCAAAAACGATTTCTCAACGAAGTCTCATACAAACTTTTGGAAAAAGTTGAGTAACGGGAAAAAGCAGCATTTATAATAATTTATAAACGTTGTTTACATCGTTTACACCAAATCCATGGGATTTTGCCGCGTTTGTTCAATATTGGTATTCCATTTCTGGGCTCCTAAGTGTACGAGAGTATAGAACGGGGCGAAAGCACCGGATACCCATATTGACACATAGAATTTAAGGACGGCATTTGCACTGTTTTGCTTATTCTACAACCTTTTTGTCTATATTTTGATTGTGTGTTTTCGCACAGCAAAACTAAATCACAACCCGAGCAAACGGAAATAACTTGGGAATAACATTTTTTGATATTTAAAAATACTAGGCCAATAACATTTTATGTTATTTGTAACAAGATTGTTATTCGTCGTTATGATTTTTTTGTTATTGGATTGTTATTGTAATAACAGACTAATAACTGTTTAAGTTATTCTCCGAACAAATCTTTGTTAGTATTTTTTGTTATTTTAACAACTAGTCCGATCATCCCAATAACAGTTGGAGGTATTCTTTCATAACAAAAAATGTTATTCCAAAGTTGTTTTGGCTTTCAACCAATATCATACCAATAATAAAGTTTGTTATGACAACATTATCTGTTATTAAACTCTTTTGCAAAAAAATGATTTTTCAAGAAGATTCCATAACACTTTTTGTTATTTTAAAAGTATTTGTTTTTGAAATGGAATGAATTTTGTTATTACCGTCTACCAGGGAAACTATTAAGTTGCATCATATTGTTTTAAAACTTAGTCCAGAAAATTACTCATAATATCAAATTCTCATGTTTTCTTTAAATTTAGGGGATGTAAGTCAGACAAAATAAAAAACACACACAAAGATGACACCGTTTACTCCTACAATCTTGTTCCAAATCCTTCTGCTCGGATTTTCATCCACCTTAACCTGTTAGCGCTCGATTGTTCCCCAGGTTGTCGGCAGCCAAACTGTAAAAATATGACCGCGCAATTTGCTGAAAATTGCCTTCAGCAATTCACCAGTACCTACCTAGGCGGCTTGGTTCTAGTCCTACTGGCAGATGAAGCAAAAAAGGACACTGACGTGCCGCTGCAAATTCTTTTTTTCTCTCTCCACCTTTTTACAGTAAAGAAGAGAAGAATTCAGAAGACTCTAACCAACGATGATTGCACTGAGCATGCCAACGGCAAAAAGGCAATCGAAATAACAGCGGCAGCTCACGTTCGACTAGCTTTTCCCCATTTTCCAACCATTTTACCCTTACCTTGGAAAATGTGGGAAAAAGTTAGCGAAAGAATGGAAATGGTGGGCGGGTGGTTGAACAGGTCTTCGGAATGCTGGAGAAGCTGGCATTCCATGTTGCTGCACATTTGTCTGCAGTGTTCGTTTGGCATTCTCGGTAAGCTTTTTTGATCTTTTGCTCTGCCGATCGTGGCACTGCATTTACCATCAGCAGTGGGAGAGATGATGTCGGTTTGCTCAATTATTCGGTATGGAAATCAAGTTACGAAACGTGCAGAGAAAACAGTTGCCTTCTCGGAAATTCAGTCAACAGTGACCGAAAACATCATACGGTAAACAACTCATCCTCCGACGAACTCCACACCCCCTCAAACAACACCCGCAAGCTTAGGATGAGGATAGAGGGCGAAACAATACGGACAGACCTTCCGCGGAGAGGGAGGCCATCGGGAATCCCGGGGACGTGTCCTGTCCAATTGTGGCTATCATATTTCGCATCAACAGGCTCCGAATGCCCCCGATTTTTTTTGTTTTGTTCGGCTGAACAAACAGACAGCAAACATCGCGAGCGCCAGTCAAACAAGGTCCGAGCTCTCGGGGCTTCACTTCATTAATTTCAGATTACATGGGCGAGCGGACATTTATCTTCGTTGCCACGAGGCGACGTCATCGGAATCCGAGATGGACAGCTACCGGACGCACAGCACGTGGCAGTGCTGAGGGCGGTCTACTGTTTGGCTTTAAAAGGGACGAATAGAGTTGCTTTTGATGGAGACGCGTGGTTTTGCAGCAGAAATTGGGCAAATGTTGAAGTACCTGGCGACGCCATTAGTATAAATTTCTTATGTTTATCGTGTTTGGAAGTTTAAGTGTAAATTGATGTATTGTTGCCAATGATCCAACCAATTTCAACCGAAACCAAAATTTAAATCAATACCAGAAGTTGACTAGGAAATATGTGCAAATCATTATTTACGCTGCGTAAATACATATGGGTAATTCTCTACCAACTCACACGAAATCGGGAAAAGTTGCCCCGACCCTTCTTCGATTTGCGTGAAACTTTGTCCTAAGGGGTAACTTTTGTCCCTGATCACGAATTCGAGGTCCGTTTTTGGTATCTCGTGACGGAGGGGCGGTACGACCCCTTCCAGTTTTGAACATGCGAAAAAAGAGGTGTTTTTCAATAATTTGCAGCCTGAAACGGTGATGAGATAGAAATTTGGTGTCAAAGGGACTTTTACGTGAAATTAGACGCCCGATTTCATGGCGTACTCAGAATTCCGAAAAAAACGTATTTTTCATCGAAAAAAACACTAAAAAAGTTTTAAAAATTCTCCCATTTTCCGTTACTCGACTGCAAAAAGTTTTGGAACATGTCATTTTATGGGAAATTTAATGTACGCCAGTTTGCATCATTAGTTTGTCCATATACTTTTCCATACAAATTTGGCAGCTGTCCATACAAAAATGTTATATGAAAATTCAAAAATCGGTATCTTTTGAAGACATTTTTTGATTGATTTAGTGTCTTCGACAAAGTTATAGGTATGGATATGGACTACACTAAAAACACGGTAAAAACAAATTTGTTGATTTTTTATTTTACTTTATGTAACTAAAACTTGTTTTAAGGGACATCAAATGCCAACTTTTCAGAAATTTTTAGAATGGGCAAAAAATCTTTGACCGAGTTACGGATTTTTGAACCAATACTGATTTTTTTCAAAAAATCGAAATACTGGTCGCATTTTTTTTTATACTTTATATATTTCGATGTAAAATTGAATATTCAATCAAAAAGAACTTTAGTGAAATTTTGATAAAATGCACAGTTTTCAAGTTATACCCGGGCAAACGGTAATAACAAAATTCATGCCATTTCAATAAAAAATACTGTTAAAATTACATAAAATGTTATGGAATCTTCTTGACAAATCCATTTTTGCATAAAATCATAACATAATTTGTTATTGGTCTGATATTGGTTTAAGGCCAAAACAACTTTGAAATAACATTTTTTGTTATGGAAGAATACCGCCAACCGTTATTGGGATGATCGGATTAGTTGTTAAAATAACAAATAATAATAACAAAGATTTGGTCGAAGAATAGCTGAAAATGTTATTAGTCCGTTATTTCAATAACAATCCAATAACAAAAAAATCATAACGACGAATAACAAATCTTAGTATAAATTACATGAAATGTTATTGGCCTAGTATTTTCAAATATCAAAAAATGTTATTCCCAAGTTGTTTTCGTCTACTCGGGGAGCCATTTTTAGGTAATTTTCTGAAAATGGTCGCAGTCATTAATTTTTTAAAATTAGTGCTGAAAAAATTCTCTATATTTTGCGATTTTGAACTTAGCTGATACGACCCTTAGTTGATGAGATATTGCAATGTAAAGATTTAGGAACAGAAAAACTGATGTTTTCTATGTCTCACCAAAACAGCCCACCACTTTGTCATGTTGATATCTCAGCAACTAATGGTAAAATTTTCAATGTTAAAATATGAAAAAACGAAGTTGAATTTATAGCTGTCGGCCACTATTGCTAGTACCAACCACTAGTGTCTTCGCCGCCCTGGGCTCCTAAATGCATAAAAGTACGGCACGGAGTGATGGCGCCAAATACCCATATTTACACAAAGCATTTTTAGAGCGCCCACCGCGGGATTCGAACCATCAACCTCAGGATTGTAAGTCTAGTGCGCGGCCCGATTGATCCACACGGGTGGGATGAAAATAAAAAAAATAAAAACAATTAAGTTGCGTTTTTCAATTACGAAAATTTTGGTACCCAGTTTTAGTGAAAAAAGTTTTTTTTTGTGCCAATTTCGTCATTGTTCCCTTTTTGCGCGCAGCGCGTCGAAGAACACGGATTTTATTTAAAAAAAATCATATCTCAGAATCCTGTTAATGAACTCCTCCTATTTTTAAGTATGTTTCGTAAAAATGACCGGGGAATCCGATAAAAATATTTCCAGACATAGGCTCTTTGGTCCAGACACCGTCAAAATGGCATTTTAATGTTTCATACGCCCTTTTCATATGTTAGGCTAGAATTTTTAAAACTTCTTACTATTTTCCTTTGAAAGGCCAACTTATCACTTTTCATTTTCGTATAAGACAATTGAAATCGGTTGAAGTGGCGAGCAGTTATGATTTTTCGAAAAAAGTGTTTTTATTGCGAAAATCGACGAAAATTGTCATTTTTCAGACCACTCTACACGGCGTAGATCACCCTAATTGCCAAACAAAAAATTACGGGTCTAATTATTTCGGCAACGGAACCCTCAGAAAATTTTTGAGCCCGATCCGAGCACAATTGTTTTTTTTTTTAATGTTGTTTTCGTAGGGAATTGCTGTATAAATAGCAGTACTAGAAACATTTTTAGTGGTATCTGTCCAAGTGACATAAGAAAATTATTGAATTTTCAGCCAAATAATTTGATGTTTCTTTTGCTGAAATTTTAGTTGTTTGACAACCCGTTAACAAAAATTTTAGTAAACTGTCTGTCAAAGTGACAAATGTCAGTTAACTGAGAATTCAGTAAAATCTAAATTACCGTCAGTGGGGGTGACTATGGGTCAAAAAACGATACACCTCTCGTAATTTCTTAATAACAAACACAATTTAAATAACATCAAAAATCTTTCAACGTAGATTTGTTCTTAGATAATTTTTTAACATTTTCCCAAAATATTGTGGATTTTGATGAACACTACTTTAAATGCTAATAGTTTGAAAATTGACCCAATCTTACCCCTTAGAGGGGGTGACATTGGGTCAAATGATACTAAAATGATGCTCAAATAAAAACAAGTCATCCAACAGTGTTTCTTGTTCGAGGGAATCGTTTTGACATGCTACAATGTTTGAAGTGGAGATTTGGGTAGTTTTCGAGCAATTCCAACAAAAATATTACAAAAATGATTTTTCGAGTGGTCATTTTTGGCACTTAAGACAACTGTCAAAATAACAGGATTTGTTCTAGGAACGAGATTTTTTCAGCGAAGTCATCTTAAGATGTCCCCTACACAGCCCTTTTAACAGAATCTAGTTTCATTGGGAAGAACCTGAGAAATGGTAAAATCCGTAAAAAATCACTTTGACCCAATCTCACCCCCCAGACCCAATGTCACCCCACTGACGGTACTAAATGGTTTACTGAAACTTCATTACTGAATTTAGTTAAATATACTGAAATCTGCACTACTGAAATTTTGAGTAAAAGAAAACTTGCTGAAATTTCAGCAAAATTTGGCAGCTCCATACAAATTTTAACTGAAGTTCAGCGAAAAACTAACTGAAAATTTCAGTATGGCAGTTTATGGCAGAACATCATGATTTCTGTGTAGTGACGACATTTTTGATGCTGAGATTTTTAACCAAATAATAAATACAACAAATTTCACCATATTTTGGAAAAAGGTTATTTAATTGTCTAAGAACAATTCTACGTTAAAATTTCAATTATTAAAACCCAGACATTGCATATAAATGCAGCTTAATTGTTCTGTCCCAGGCTTCTCTCGTGTGTTTTATTTTTTTTAAACAGTTGTAAAGAGACAAACACACGTGCTTTCATATTAAGGTTTAATTCCGACCCCCTACAACAAGAAAACTCACTAGTTGAATTTTATCGCCAAGCAAATTAAGTCGCAAGCTTAACGACCCCCTCTCCTCACACGAACAAGTGCACCAAGAAGTAAAAGTTACACCGAGAAAAGTTTACAAATTTACTAAAAGCCGACCCGACGCTCGCAATTTGGGACTTAATTTCTCGGATTAGTTTTCAAAAAGCCGTAAGAGCCATTAGTAAACAAAGTCCTTTTTGCATCGGTATTCGACCTACTTACGAAAAACCAATATCAAAAAAGGTTGAGATTGTTCATCTACACGTCCTTCAAGTGCCCCAAACTAAAAATAAATGAAATTTTGTTTAATTTTGGAGAAAAACGAAAATCACTGTCAGAGGTCACGGTGGCTCTTACGGCTTTTTGAAAACTCATCCGAGATTTGACAAAATTTTACATCGTTAACTTTGGTAGCCTGTTGTTGTTGTACTTTCGCCACACCGGCCTGTCAGTCTTCATCAGGCGACGCTCAAGGAGTAGCATCGATGAGCTGGGTGGAGAGCACCCCGCGTTAACAACAGTGACAAATCCGTCGTCGAAGGCTTCAATTAATTATCCAGAGTGGGTGTTGGTTTCTTTTTTTTTGGGAGAATTAATCCCACGTCTTGGCAAATAATTATGACTCGTGATTGAATGCTAATGATTGGTTTTTGATTTTTTTTGTTCATGTCATTCACGAGTGGTCTGCTTCACATCAAGCTGAATGAAAGAAAGCAGCTTCCATCAGACAGCTGTGATTATTATTACATCTGTGGTTTTGCTACATTTCAAGCAATCAATCAACTTTTGCTCAGGTTCGGTCGAAAGATTACTCGACTTGGTAGCCCTAGTGTTTAGAGATACAGAGAAAAGAACATTTATTTAAAAAATAAAAACCAGTGACCAACCTTTGGAAAGAATAACAGACAATTGCAAATTCTTTGAAAATTTCGTCTTACAGCTGAAACAAGCTTAGGAAACATACAAAAGCTTACATGTCGAATACTTCAAACCCTATCCCTATCATCTCATTCAGCATCCACCATCCAAAAAGAGCAAACATTTCATTCACACACACAGGTTTTGATGAAAAGACTTATTGATTTTTTTTTCATTTCATCAGCACCCATTGCGTTCAGAGATAGTCATCACTTTCATTGCCATCAATTGAAAGGAAGCAAAAATAAAAGAGATCTGCCAGCTGACTCTGCTCCGTGCAGAAAAAAGGAACTTTTTCGCAATAAAATTTTCAATTTTCAAATCATCCCCCACTCAGGATCCTCCAACCGACACGTCTTCCCCATTCGAGCCCAGCTGCCGAGTAAGCTTTCGTTCTGATTTTTCAATTTCGTTTTCATGACCCCCCCAGAAGAAGGACGAAGTTTTCATTTGCACCTCTTCCCTCAGACGTATCGCAAGGTCGTCGTTGATTAAAGGTGTGTGGCATGTGGTGGAAGGCTCAAACTGAAATTGCTTTTCATTCAGTCGGAAAAGTTCACACACGTGTCTGGGCCACGCTGCGCTTTGGTATTCATCATCAAGGTTATGAATTTTTCTGAATGCATTAAAAAACTTTAACTGCCATGTCGAGCGAGGAACTATCTTTCGTTTTGGTAAAACTTTGTTGTTTCTCACTAAATATTTCTCTTCAATTTAGTCCCAAGTTGGAACGTAAAACTGGACTCGCACTTGAACGCGCGTCATCTCGACTCTCAAGGATGGTTATGAATATGTGATGGTTTTGGGGCGCAAGATGGCTGGCTCAACAACCTGTGAAAAATAAACAGCAAACCACTTAGGGCAGCTCAGCCAGTACACGTAACAGTCTGCTGAGGACAACGCTCACTCGGGCCAGCTCAGCGAGCAAACGAAGATTAATGGCCATTCGTTTTGCTCCTTCTGTGCTCGACCTGGTAACGAGTGTTACATACAAATTGCGAAAAACTAATGTAACTGTATCTATCTATTAAAAACCCTCCTGAAAGCACATAAATAAAAAAACTAACTTAATCCTCCTTTGCGATTGGTTCTTTTCTTACTCCAAACCAAATATGGGTCATACAAAAATATCCAGAAATAATTGACATCTGACATCACATTTGATTTTTTGCAAAAAAAGGACATGAATATCACTTAAGTCTTAGACTAGTTTGTAAGGTCTTTCGATTGCCTGCAGTTCGATTTATGGGTCATTCCCTCCCAAGTGTCCACGCATTCGACATCGACCTTCATAAAATGTGCTCATATTTGGCATTAAGGTTGTTTTTGCCTCAAAACCAAGAATTCCAAGTTTGATGTCATTTGGTCCACCCACTGCGCCTTTTACACTCCCCTCTTTTTTCGAGATTTTTGAAAAACCTCATTTTAAGAGTGCATTTTCCAACATAACAAAAAGCCAACTTTTGGGTGAGCAAATTTGAAGAATTTTTAAAGTAGCAATGCAATTGAAATTTAAAGTTTTTTTTTTAAAGTTTAACAAAAATAAGCGAATGTGAGTGAGGTGACTAAAACATACATTTTTGCGGTTACGTTCAGAATGTTGCAAAATCTGGCACCGGAGATATATTTTTTTGAAAAAGTGATTTTTCGAAAAATCTAATAATTGTCCAAAACATTAAACCTACATTTTTTTATATACGGCGCACCATTTTCAAGTGATTTTTGCCTCGAATCTCACGAAAAATGAACTTATTGATTCCACCTCGTAGACCCACCTTCACGTATACATATCGACTTAGAATCATGTTCTGAGCAAATGTCTGTGTGGATGTGTGTAGGTGGGTGGACAAAAAATTGGCACTCGATTATCTCCGGACTGGATGAACGGAATTTGACCGTATTAGTCTCATTCGATCCGTCTTCCGGTCCCATTGGTCTCTATTTAAAATCAGCAAGTTTAGTAAAGTACTTCAAAAGTTATGCTAAAAAAACGATTTTGGCGTATGTCTGGAAGATTGTAAAAAGGGTAGTTTTTGCAAGAAAACCTATGATGTTATACATTTTCAGAAAGGTATTAAAGAGGCCTTTCCAATGAGCCTAAGACATTGAAGATCTGACAACACTATCAAAAGTTGTTAACACTTAAGTGTTATTTATACGCTTTTTGAAGGACGGATCTCAGATATTTTGAGGAAAATGATGTCCGGGTCCCGTATGCGACCCATCGTTAGTTAGATAATTGATAGAACTTTCAAATGAGCCTATAACATCAAAGATCGAAAAACTGTGACTATTAAAAAAAAAGTTACCTAAAAATGGATTTAACTTGAAAACGATGAACTTTATCTAAATTTCACTAAAGTACTTTTTGATTGCAAATTTGATTTTTCATCGAAAAATGAAGTTGAAAATTTTTTGCGACCAATAATTCCATCTTTTTAAAAAATCAGCATTGATTCAAAAATTCATATATGGGTCAAAGATTTTTTGCACAACCTGCAAAGTTCTGAAAAGTTGGCATTTGATGTCCTCTAAAACATATCAAAAAATAAAAAAATGAAAATAGTGTTTTTTTGCAAATCAAGTTTTAGAGACAATAAGTTAAATAAAAATTCACGATTTGCTGAAGACACCAGATCGATCGAAATTCCTTCAATAGATACAGATTTTTGAATTTTCATACATCATTTTTGTATGGACAGCTGCCAAATTTGTACGAAAAATTATATGGACAAACTAATCATGCAAAATGGCTTCTTCGGGCATACCGAAGACACCAAAAAAGTTTCAGCCGGTTTAAAAAATACAAAAATTATAATTAAAGAAAAAAGACCGTTTTCGTAGAGAATTGCTCAGTTTGGTCCAATAAACAAAATTTTTTTTTTTTACTTTTTGGGTGTGTAAGATTGATAACTCCTTGACTTAAGAGTTTTTTTTTATCAAAACTTTTTATTCGTAAAATCGCGATAACTCGAGATGTTTATAGACAAACCCCTTGTCTGTCTATCAATTTTTTTGTAATTATTTGCTCTATAACTTTGTACAACATTGTTACACTCTAAATAAAAACCCTGCAAAGCTAGAAAAAACACGAAATTTTAAAATAAAGAAGTTTTGTTTAAAATGAAAAAAAAAACCCTTCTGGGTCAATGCAGATTCGAAAAGTACATTAAATTTCCCATAAAATGACATGTTCCAAATGTTTTTACTGTCGAGTAACGGAAAATGGCAGCGTTTCAAAACTTTTTTAGTGTTTTTTTCGATGAAAATATGGTTTTTTCGGAATTTTGAGTACGCCATTAACTCGGGCGTCTAATTTTACATAAATGTCCCTTTGACACCAAATTTCTATCTCATCACCGTTTCAGACTGCAAATTATTGTAAAACATCTATTTTTTCGCATATTCAAAAGTTGAATGGATTGTACCGCCCCTCCGTCACGAGATATCAAAAAACGGACCTCGGATTCGTGATCAGGGACAAAAGTTATCCCTTAGGACAAAGTTTCACGCAAATCGAAGAGGGGTCGGGGCAACTGCTGTTTGGGTTGAGTGCTCTGAATTTATTTTTTGATCAAATTAACTGTGAAGGTTAATTTTAATATCTTGAAAAAAATTCCAATGTTACAATTGACATTGACTAAAACTGCCATAATTTATAATGTACACATCTTTGTCCCACCGCCTCACTGTTTAAAACTGTAAGAAATGTATGTTTTTTTCAATTACTTTTATTTTATTCATATGGTATGATTTGACATGATCATCTTTAAATTTTGTTTCTAAATCAACCGTTTTTCGATTAGCCTGGTGATCCAAATAACCGAAAAATTACAAAATTTCAACTTGGCAGTATGCAGCTATTGGCAGTAAAGCCAGAATCATTAATTCATGAAGTTAAAAATAAGAAAAATAAAAAAAAATCATCTTCAAGCCATAGTAATTTAGCTAATTTCTCCATTATTACGCGCCTCATTGTGGGTACATTTCCACGAAAATTGCCCCTCGAAAGTCACCACTGGCCCGCAAATTCAATCAGCCCGGTTCGTTCAACTGGGCTTCCCATCGCAAACCGAACTTCTTTGATCATTCTCGTCCTCTGTCCGATACTAATTTGCTGAATTCTTTTCTCTCCCATTTCTTTGCAGATACTTACAGTGGAAGTGGCTGGAAGCTCAGGCGATTACTTACAAAACATTTCGCATGTACCGGGTGCTGGGCAAGGGTGGCTTCGGCGAGGTCTGCGCATGTCAGGTAAGCTGCCTTTTCTGTACTGTGAACAAGAAAGCTCCCTGATTGACTTTCGGTTAGAAGGGGGTGGTCGTGTCTTGAATGACGTAGAAATTTACAGCCTGAAAAGCTAAATGTTGCACCAACACTACCCTTCCCTACTGAACAAACAACTCACATCATTTATGAAAGACCCCTCAGAAAGCTAGAGGCAGAAAAAATCTACCGGGATTGTCCGGAGCTTATGGCCCGGAGGATAATTGGATGACTGGTAGTACAATGGAAGGGATTTTGGGAAATCTTTGTACGAGGCGTTAGGGCAGCGAATGACCAAGAAGGTTAAAGCTGCCAGAAATAAATAAATTAACAACAACAATTGTACGAGGCACTTTGTCAAAGAAAAATTGATTTGGGTTGCGTTGGATTTGTATCAAATATGTGATCATTATTTCGGGTCAGAATGCAATACATTGTCCTAAAATTAAGTTTGCATTTACCTCACATTCGACAATCAATACATAGAACTAAACTTTCCTCAACCAAACTAGACAGAGAAACGTCCCCATTTCCATCTTTAAAGCATAGAACGACAGGAAACTAAATTATAATTTAGTTTCGACTTGTCAACTTTGCTTGCGCGTTTCATGTTTCGTGTCTTGTTGTGTGCACGTAGCCGAACGAAGTTATAGTGCCGGGGTAGAATTTTTCCCAAGGAAATGAAACTTCATATGCTAAAGAATGTCGGAACGTGTGCTTAGTGTCCTTTTTGCGCCCATGATGAAAGATGGAAGAGGGAGGTGGGGTCTTGTTTAGCTTGTGTGGACGGAAATTGGATGAAGTTTTCCGTATGGCATCTGAAATAGTCAAAATAGTTTTATGAAGGTTGGACTGTGAGAAAGCGTTTGGGATGCCATTTGGTTTTTTAAAATGTCTGTAAAAAAGTCTGTGTATGTCTGTGCATTTGTCTAAAATTCAAATATACCAAATTACAGTCATTAAAATCCATCAGAAATTGCATTTTTAAACATTTGAAGACTAACGAAAAATGTTTCGAGAAATTTTTTTTCTAAAATCTTAATTTGACGAAGTTTTTCAAAAGTCTGTGCACCTCAAAAAATGTCTGACACAAGCTCAAAAGTCTGTGAAACACAGACAAATCTGTGCATCTGGCATCCTTGGTTTGGAAGCAGCAAGGAAAAAAACGAAGACACTTGAAAGTTTTCTTGGGCTTTCCTTTGAGGAAATTTTACAAAATCTATCATGTCTCAGAAACAATCTTGTTTTTTATCAAATATAGGCAGAAACCGTAAAATGTATTTATTAAAAAAGGAAGTGGATAAGAAAAAAACAGGAAATTGAAAATACAATTCTTCCAAAACAAATGCATTTTTTTAAGTAATCCAAACCCAAAATCTTTTTCAATTAATTATTCAAACTTTGCAGAAAAAAAACTATCTGAAATGGGAATCTTTTGGTGTCTGTCGGGCAGGGTAGATGTTTAAGCACAGTGCAGTGCAAAAACCATAGAAGCCGTGCTTTCGTTGAATCAAAGCACCCACAATGTTTAGTGTCTACGGTTGAACACAGCACACATTGATTTTGGCGTGCTTGACATTCCCGTAAGCACGTCACATCATAAGCACGTTGCTGCACGCGTGCTTATTTTTTTTCGGCAAATTTCTCGAGGTTTTTTTTATTGAGCCGATAATTTCCATAAGAAGAATCATAAAAAGTCAAACAATTTGACTAACGGGACGATTGTAGTAAAATTTCCCCGGACATGGTTATGGCAAAAAGCAGTTTGTAAGATCACAAACGGACAACGGTCACACTTTTACACTGGCTGGGATTCCTAAATATAATATACTTGCAATAACTTCTAAAAGTGATTACATCCGAACTCGTCTCTTTGTATTCATACGAAAATCTCAGTTTGTTCTAGATCAATGTCCTTATTATGGGAATTGGACACAACCGTAATGGAGTTCTGTGGCGTATTTCTGGATGAAAATACAATTTATATCAGATTTAGCTTTATTCCAGCACACAAACGCAAAAATGTCTCAATTTTCTTCCGCTTGACAAGGTTATTTCATTTGAACAACAAATTACAACCAGGTTTTTGCTTCACGGACCACGGTTGTAAGTTCCATAACGGAAATTGAAACACTAACAGAATCGAAGATGACGCGTAGAATTGTCTTCCACGGGATGAGCTTGACGGAGATGATCCGCCGGTGGCCTTCCTGAACTTACGCAACTACCGCAGGAACAGCGACGGATTCAGATTTCTCTCTGAGGGCAGCTTGCGCCCGATCACCGGGTATTCCTTCAGGATTTATTTAGCATTCATTTCGACTGGGCTTGGCAAAGTTTCATCAGCTCTAAAAAGAAAACAATGTTCAGTTATCTTCAGACGCAATTTTTAGGAAAACAGCTCAAATAAACACCGGTTGCCATAAGCACTCAAAATCTAATGCACTGCGTGTAACTGACAAGCACTTGCACAGCACGAGATTTTTTCGCGTGCAGTACAATGTCACAGCGCCCACTAAAATGTTCGCTGTGCCTACTTGTTAACCCTGCTGTCGGGCTGTCAGTGCAATTCGTAAAGTTTAATATCATATTTAATTTAAAAGTACCTATAATCTGAAAAAAAAAAATATTTCAATTGTTTTTTTTTTTCAAAATGTAGAGCCTTCCCATTTTTAACAAAATTAGGCGACTTGTATGATGCTAAAAAACAGATGTTGCCAAAATCGAGCATTAAAAAAATAAGAAATCATTCCAGTCCATACCTGATAATTCGAATCCTCTTTAATCTTAAGTTTCAATTATCTGAAGTTCGACAATGTCTGGGTCTCCAGAGTGTCGAAGAGACCATACATAGAGCATGTGGATTAACCAGAGTATTTTGGGCATTTAAAAAAATCCTCTCGTAATGGGCTAATCGGCGAAAATAGACATCTTCAAACCGTTTTTTTTTTGCTGAAATTCAGTTAAGTTTAACTGAATTTTCATCTACTGAAAGTAAGATTTTACCTAATTCTCGAAAACTGACATTCAGTTTACTGAAATTTCAGCAAAAGAAACGTCAAATTATTTTGCTGAAAATACAGTAATTTTCTTGTGTCAGTTTGACAGATCATTTGCTGAAGATTCAGCAAATCGCTCAATAATCAAATTTCAATTTTGCTTGCCATTAAAAATGTTTCCAGTACTGTTATTTATACATTTATTTCATCATTCCACCAAACCTAAAAAACAGGTGGTTAGCATTGAGGCCTCTGGTGTTCACATTTTTCTTACCTTTGTTTCTAAAGATCATAATACAAAATAAAAAAAACACAACACATTTGAAAAAGGATTTTTCCTCGGCAGCATCCAAACAATAAGTCATATGTGACATTTCAGTTTGACAGATAGGGTACGTTATCCATAGGGGGATGGCGTCGCTATTTTTAGATCACGTTTTCCACTTTTTCTCCATCGAAACCGACTACTTTATTGACTTCATTTTGCTGGGCGAGATAGGACGCCGTCCATTTATAGACGATGACTCAGCACTTTTCCACTCTTGAACTTAAAAAAAGCCATTCTTTATATCTGTCAAAAGATCCCCACCATGCATCAAAACATGAAATATCAGTTAAATTTGATACAAAAAAAAAACAGTTTTCCTATAGTGGACCCGGTTATGCAATAGTGCTTGAAATAATGAAAAATTGTGAAAAATGCTCTTCGGCTCTACTGTACCACTAATGGTTAAGATACCCTATGCAGTTACTGATTTTTCAACAATGTGTTTGTTCATTGCCGAATTTTAGCAAAAGTGATCCCGAGCAGACGGAAATAACTTGGGAAGGTCAGTTTTTGATATTGTGAGAAGATCGAAATGTGTTATTGGGATGTTGTTAAAATAACAAAAATCAATAACAAAGATTTGTTCGAAGAATAACTTAGACTGTCATTATGTTGTGTTTGCAATAAAAAACCAATAACACAGAAGGAATCATGAAGGAATAACAAGATTTGTTATTTTGTGCGGAGAGGTGGAGCAGCATAATGACAAAAAATGTTATCGAACTAGTATGTCTCCATAACAATAAAAGTTATTGTTTTGGTTTATCTGCAATTTGCAAATAAACCTGCAGTAGCCATAACTCCTCTGTACTAGTCAGGGCTGCAGAGTCGGGTACCTTCAAGCGACTTTGAATCCATGCTTTGAAGACAACTCCGACTCTGGATGCAGGATATGACGTCAGCGCCGACTTCAGCTCTCCAAAAATATCCGACTTCACAGATTCCGACTCCAAGTAAAAGTGGCTGAAAATTAGCTGAATCCGATGCCGTCTTCGAGGTCTCACTTAAGCTCGAACTTCAACGTCAGCTCCGACTTCCTGGCTCTGTGAAAATAATAACAGTTTTTGTTATTCACAACATTTCAAAAATTCTCAATAAATAAATCATTTCCTTTAGGGAATATAACAAAATTTAAAAAAATCAACATTCAAAAGTTATTTTTATCGGATTAATTTTAGCTTAAGAACCCCATTTCATGGCCAAACGAATGACCCCGGCGAAATTGGTCAAATTATCCTAAAGTTCAAGCCAATTTGAGCAAAGTCCCTTGGGGGGTATATCAAATAATAAAAAAAAACAACTTTCAAAATTTCAACTTTTTAGAATAATTTTAGCTTAAGGACCCCATTTCATGGCCAAAATAATGACCCCGAGAAAATTTGTCAAAATTAACCCTAGTTCTAGCCAATTTTAGCAAAGTCCCTTAGGGGGTATATCAAATAATTAAAAAAAAACTTTCAAAATTTCATTTTTTTACAATAATTTAAATTTAAGGACCCCGTTTCATGGCCAAAATAATGACCCCGACAAAATTGATCAAAATTATCCCAAAGATCTAAACATATTTAACAAAAGAAAAAATAATAACAGATTGTGTACTGGACACTTGGAAACTTTTTCATTTGTGCGATTTATGGTAATTTTATTTCTAAGTCAGAATACCAAACGAATAAAAATACTTGTTATTAGGAGAGTTTTTGAAATGTATAACATTTCCTCTTATTAGCGCGTTATTAAACATTTTCAATATAATATCACTTCAATACCAAATCTTGTTATTTTATCAGAAACTGTTATAATTTTTTCTTCTTGATGTTGAAGTTCAGGATAAAATTATAACATTTTTTGTTATTTTAACAGGATTTGTAATTGAAATATTATTAATTTTGTTACTACCGTCTGCCTGGGATAATTACTGATTCGCATTCACCCATACAAGTCTGCATACAATGTTTGCAGCTGTTCATGCAAAAATGGTAGTGAAATATTCGAAATCTGTAACTTTTGAAGGAATTTTCTGATCGCAACTTTTGAGCCATATAGAGAAGTAAGGGATAACAAATTTGCGTCGAGTCATGATCAATTCTCATCCAATCATTCCCACATTTTCAAATGCCAATTTCACAGCAGTTTATGTATTATTTAACTTAAGGTTGCTTTCGTGGAAACAAGCGATTCATAGTTGCCGATTGACCGCTTGTTATGAAAAACTACTGTTTTGTCAACCTTTATTTGCAATATTAATAAACCAGCTATAACACCATCTGCCTTCAAAAGCACGTTTTCCCAGCATGCAAAAATAATAACTGAATTAAAAGAACTGAAAGCGTTTAGGGAAAAAAGACGTTCGCTTTGAGACAGACATGCATCGGCACTATGAGCTCTTTTTAACGGCACTCAGCTTGTTCTAGATGCCATTTTCGTTTAAAGCAATGTTATGCTTGTTGCTAGGTAAAAATCTCTTGTTTTTGGCTTGAATAATGTGTAGAAAACATTGGTTCATTGGAAAAACCGATTTCAGCTATATTTTCATATAAATGTTCTCTTAAGCTCTCAAGAAGAACTTCTTAAAAGCTCTTTGAGTGCAATTAAGAGTTCTTAACCTATATCTCAGTAGGGTATCAAAATAATCTCTCAGGGTCTTCGGGTGCCTTAAAGACAAGCGTAATTAGCGTATTCTAATCACTGGCACAACATGCTGGGTATCTTCTACGTGAAATGCCAAACAAGTTCTTCTAAAAGAGGAGTTAGAGCGGATGCATGTCTGCTTTGAGAGAACTGACCAGAAAAATTGAAGCAGATGACGTTGGCGATTGTTTGAATCGAATGATTGTTCGCCACCAGGAACATACCAAGTAAGTTCGTAATTTCATGTGATTCTTTTAATCAATTGTTTTATTTTAAAGGTACTTGGGAACAATCGAATATGTATTTCAATTTTATTTTCTGGTGACCTTTGTAAGTCTGGCCCTTACCCTCATTTTGGCATGGTACGCAACAACTATGGTAAGATAACCAATTAGCCCCAGGTAGCTAACTGAGGTTACTGATTTTTTGTAGCTCTCCTGGTACCAAGGGTGTAGCTTAATTTTGTTTATCAACTATGAACTTTTTTTTTTGATGTTGCCTGGGAACACTGCTGGCAATAAAAGTGAACGCATACAAATGCCTCTAAAAACCCCTTTTCCAACTCGTCACATCCAACAGAGTGAACAGCTAGGGCGGGCAATTTACGACGTTCCCTGGTACAAGATGTCACTGGCAAACTAAAAGTCTGTATAGGGACGTGGCGTTACATCGTGCTGCCACCTGGTTTTTTAAAGTGCAAGAGTGGAAAAGTGCTGAGTCATCGTCTAAAAATAGACGGCGTCCTATCTCGCCCAGCAAAATGAAGTCGATAAAGTAGTCGGTTTCGATGAGAAAAAGTGGAAAACGTGGTCTAAAAATAGCGACGCCATCCCCCTATGACGTTCATCTTTTACAAACTGGACGTGCCCACCTTTTTGCAGATGTACAAAATGATCTACAGTACCTTCACCATGCTGCTGACGGTGCGTGATGAGTAGAAAGACACATCAATTTAAGAATCGGTGGATGATCAAATATCAGATTATTAAAAAAAGATTTAAGTAGAGTTAGAAAGCTCAAAACGACACATAAAAAGTTGTATCACCCAAAGGAAAAATATATCTCAAAATCTGCAACAGTGGATTTGCTGCAGAAAATGTCACATTTTATAACATTTTTTGCAGCAAGCCCGTAGATCATTTTTGCCCGCGTGTAAACATTTCAGCAATCTGCAGTTCTCACCAACACATATAATGCTGGCCCGTCCCCGAGCAACACTCTAAAGAGAAGACTATGTTGATGCTCTTTCACTCACATTTCATCAAGCGTCCATGTCCCCGAGCAGACGGAAATAACTTGGGAAGGTCAGTTTTTGATATTGTGAGAAGATCGAAATATGTTATTGGGATGATCGGATTAGTTGTTAAAATAACAAAAATCAATAACAAAGATTTGTTCGAAGAATAACTTAAACTGTTATTATGTTGTTATTGCAATAACAAACCAATAACACAGAAGGAATCATGAAGGAATAACAAGATTTGTTATTTTGTGCGGAGAGGTGGAGCAGCATAATAACAAAAAATGTTATTGAACTGGTATGTCTCCATAACAAAAAAAGTTAGTTGTTTTGGTTTATTTGTAATTTGCAAATAAACCTGCAGTTGCCATAACTCCTCTGTACTAGTCAGGGCTGCAGAGTCGGGTACCTCCAAGCGACTTTGAATCCATACTTTGAAGACAACTCCGACTCTGGATGCAGGATATGACGTCAACGACGACTTTAGCTCTCCAAAATACCCGACTTCACAGATTCCGACTCCAAGTAAAAGTTGCTGAAAATTAGATGAATCCGATGCAGTCTCCGAGGTCACACTCCAGCTCGAACTTCAACGTCAGCTCCGACTTCCTGGCTCTGTGAAAATAATAACAGTTTTTGTTATTCACACTTCAAAAATTCTCAATAAATAAATCAATTCCGTTAGGGAATATAACAAAATAAAAAAAAAGAACTCTCAAAAGTTAATTTATCGGATTAATTTTAGCTTGAAACCCTATTTCATGGTGAAATAATGACCCCGATGAAATTGGTCAAAATTATTTCATAGTTCTAGCCAATTTTAGTAAAATCCCTTAGGGGGTATATCAAATAATTAAAAAAATCAAATTTCAAAATTTCAGCTTTTTAGAATAATTTTAGCTTAAGGACCCCATTTCATGACCAAAATAATGACCCTGACGAAATTGGTCAAAATTATCCCATAGTTCTAACCATTTTAAACTAAGTCCCTTAGGGGGTATATCAAATAATTAAAAAAAATCAACTTTCAAAATTTCAACTTTTAAGAATAATTTTAGCTTAAGGACCCCGTTTCATGGCCAAAATATTGACCCCGACGAAATTGGTCAAAATTATCCCGTAGTTCTAACCATTTTAAACTAAGTCCTTTAGGGGGTATACCAAATAATTAAAAAAAATCAACTTTCAAAATTTCAACTTTTTAGAATAATTTTAGCTTTAGGACCCCATTTCATGACCAAAATAATGACCCTGACGAAATTGGTCAAAATTATCCCATAGTTCTAACTATTTTAAACTAAGTCCTTTAGGAGGTATATCAAATAATTTAAAAAATCAACTTTCAAAATTTCAACCTTTTAGAATAATTTTAGCTTAAGGACCCCATTTCATGGCCAAAATAATGACCCCGACGAAATTGGTCAAAATTATCCCATAGTTCTAACCATTTTAAACTAAGTCCTTTAGGGGGTATATCAAATAATTAAAAAAATCAACTTTTAAAAATTCAACTTTTTAGAATAATTTTAGCTTAAGGACCCCATTTCATGGCCAAAATAATTACCCTGACGAAATTGGTCAAAATTATCCCATAGTTCTAGCCAATTTTAACAAAGTCCCTTAGGGGGTATATCAAATAATTAAAAAAATCAACTTTCAAAATATCAACTTTTTAGAATAATTTTAGCTTAAGGACCCCATTTCATGGCCAAAATAATGACCCTGACGAAATTGGTCAAAATTATCCCATAGTTCTAGCCAATTTTAGCAAAGTCCCTTAGGGGGTATATCAAATAATTTAAAAAATCAACTTCCAAAATTTCAACTTTTTAGAATAATTTTAGCTTAAGGACCCCATTTCATGGCCAAAATAATTACCCTGACGAAATTGGTCAAAATTATCCCATAGTTCTAGCCAATTTTAACAAAGTCCCTTAGGGGGTATATCAAATAATTAAAAAAATCAACTTTCAAAATATCAACTTTTTAGAATAATTTTAGCTTAAGGACCCCATTTCATGGCCAAAATAATGACCCTGACGAAATTGGTCAAAATTATCCCATAGTTCTAGCCAATTTTAGCAAAGTCCCTTAGGGGGTATATCAAATAATTTAAAAAATCAACTTCCAAAATTTCAACTTTTTAGAATAATTTTAGCTTAAGGACCCCATTTCATGGCCAAAATATTGACCCCGACGAAATTAGACAAAATTATCCCAAAGATCTAAACATATTTAACAAAAGAAAAAATAATAACAGATTGTGTTATGGACACTTAGAAACTTTTCCATTTGTGCGATTTGTGGTAATTTTATTTCTAAGTCAGTATACCGAACGAATAACAAATTTTGTTATTAGGAGAGTTTTTGAAATGTATAACATTTCCTCTTATTGGCGTGTTATTAAACATTTTCAATATAATATCACTTCAATACCAAATTTTGTTATTTTATCAGAAACTGTTATTATTTTTTCTTCTTGAAGTTGAACTTCAGGTTAAAATAATAACACTTTTTGTTATTTTAACAGGATTTGTTATTGAAATATTATTAATTTTGTTATTACCGTCTGCCCGGGTCGCGGTGGTAGCGTGTCGGATCAATAATCAAGAAGTTGGTGGTTCAATCCTCGTTCTGTAAAGGTTTTTTTTTTGTGAAATACAACCAAAAAGCCGTCGGTAATGTCGATAATTGTCGGTAACGGGCAAAAATGTCAAACCTCTATATCGCAAAAAATGCATGAGGACAGTTTTCATGCAGATTTTTAAATACTTTCATGCGGCCATGCATCACAATCATGTGACCGCCGTTTGGGTGTAGGTAGTCAGTTTTAAAATGAAATAGACACAAGTAA
The DNA here is from genome assembly GCF_015732765.1 of Culex quinquefasciatus. NCBI lineage: Eukaryota > Metazoa > Arthropoda > Insecta > Diptera > Culicidae > Culex > Culex quinquefasciatus. The sequence goes on along the minus strand of NC_051861.1, from coordinate 41,841,308 downwards.
AAACAATAAAATAAATGATATTTCAAAAATTTGCCGCGATTCTCTCAATCCAATTTGAACATGATAATTGATAATCGAATAATTCCTTACAAGAATTTCCCGGATTGTTGCTGTTCTTCAGCCGGCTTTATCTTTGATTACACGAGGACTTTCCAGAGAGCCCCCCCCCCCCCTCCGTCTGCACGTCTGTCTGCCCTTGTGCTCACCATTAGTGTGTACGACTTAAACTTGAGTGGTTCTTTGGGATGGTGAGTGTATGGTACATAGAACGATATAAACCACCCAACCATAGTCAGAGAGGGGACGTTGGCGATAGTCTGCATACAAATTGGCTGCAATTTGAATGAAAATGCAAAAGTTTGTCAGGGCGGCAGCCAACCCAGCACAGATTCCTGCATTACGACGAAGCCAATTTTACGGCACACTGTTTGCCGTAGTTTAGCTGTGTGCTGCTTCGTTCTCCGATGGTAATCCGGATGCGAAAGGATGTCGATGTTGTCGCTGAAATCACAGCAAAAAAATAATGGCAAGCTTAAACAGAGAATTTTCTACAAAAAAAAAAAAGACTGAAAATAATTTGGGAAAATTTTACAAACCTAACATGAAATCCAATGCAACATTTTTTGCAGTGCAGTAAAAGTTGGAAAAAGGGAGCTGTAAAAAGAAGGAGGAGAACACTTGTGAGCGATGAATAGTAATGATGCATTGCTTTTCCACCACTCTCTCTCTCTCTCTCTCTCTCTCTTTTCTTTTTTTATTGTGAAGTGGATGTTCTGGCAGGGTAGCCGTTTTTCGATTGAGTTTCGTTCCGTTCCGCGATCCGCAGACCGTATTACAAATTATTGTTTGCGGTGCGATGCAGAGTGGCGCTTTTCTGTTTGTTAGCTTTCTTCAGTGTGGCGAAACTTTGTAGAGATTCTAATGTAGTGGTGTTAAAGTAGGTGGCCATGAAAATCTACTTTTGAAACGTTGAAAAGATGGGTACTGTCAGTGGGGGTGACATTGGGTCTGGGGGTGAGATTGGGTCAAAGTGATTTTTTACGGATTTTACAATTTCTTAGGTTCTTTTCAATGAAACTCAATTCTGTTAAAAAGGTTGTGTAGGGGACATCTTAAGATGACTTCGCTGAAAAAATCTCGTTCCTAGAACAAATCCTGTTATTTTGGCAGTTGTCTAAAGTTGAGGTACGTTTTTGGCCAAAAAACATTTTTCTAACATTTTTGTTGGAATTGCTCGAAAACTACCCGAATGTTTGAAAATATCTACTTCAAACATTGTAGCATGTCAATACGATTCCCTCGAACAAGAAACACTGTTGGATGACAAAATTCCCGGGAAACGGGAAATTTTCAGCCAATTTCCCTGGAAATCCCGGGAATTCCCGGGAAATTTTATAATGTATTGAAAATTGTTCTGATCCCGCTTCTGATTAATACTTTCCAGCAAAATAGTATAAAGCAGCAACTTGCATGGTCCAAATCGTCGCCATCGTGCTAACTTGTCGTACGTGCATTTTGGGCCAAATTGAGTTAAGAACGCCATTTTGTGTAGCTCACAATGCCTCACCTTTTGACCTTCATGAATCCCCAAAATTCGATTTCAATCCTGAGATATTCAACAAAAACCGAAAAAACTCCGTGCATGTTTGTCACTTTACATATGAAAGTAGTTTCAATCTTGTCGTGCTATCTTGTCACTCTATGAAAATTGATGTAAGTGCGACAAAAGGCCAAAGGGATTTCAGGCCAGGAAAGTCAGGATGCGTTTGTCGCACGTACAAGCTAGACTACCGTAAACATTTGTAATTATAACTCGGAACTCCAGCAACCAACTTCAAACAAACTTTGGGACAATGCACAGAATGGTCAGCCAAACAAAACGTGTTTGTTATTGTTTACATTGCGTGCTCTCGTTTTTGTATATTCAAGGTCAAACATTAAAATGCGTTTTTCTCGGAACGTCAAAATGGCGGGTGCGACATGATAGCACGACGACGTCGAAATGAGTGTGAGGATTAATTAATGACTTAACTGTTTGTAAAAAATCATACAACTTTGAGAAAATATACAAATTCTATTTTAATATGCTTTCTTTGAAATCGTACCAAGTAAAAAAATATTATTCGTTATTTTTGTTGTGGAGTATTATTTTTTAATCAAGATGTTTTGAAATTTAGGAAGATCGATGCCCCACAAGTTGTTCTTAGGCCACAACCAAAAAAAGCTTATAAATTTTTCGCTGTGACCAATTCGAGAGAACATATGCTTACGAATAACATTGCCAGATAAAGTTGAAATAAAAAAAATAACTTATAAAAATAACTTAATTTTAATCTTGGCCAGAAGGGGTTAATATCTTATTTTTGAATGATAAAACTTTTTTTTTTGTTAAAATCGGTTTCCAAAAATAAAATAGTCTATTTTCATTACAAAATAGCTTAATTTTTGTTGCCCAACAAATTAGTAAGATCCCAGTTCCCAGTTGTGAATGCTTCAGAAATAAATATTATTTGAATCAAATCATGACATGCAATTTACAGACAAGCTGATTAGTTGAATATGAACAGTCAATTGAATTGATTAAAATCAAATAAATAAGGTTCTCTAATTATTTTTCCTGTTTAATTTCAAACCATTGGTGCTAAAAATATAGGAAAATGTAAACTTCCCCTTGAATTTCGGGAATTCCCGGGAAATTTTCAAATATTTTTTTTCGGGAAATCCCGGGAATTCCCAGAATTTTTTTCCCGGGACGGGTAATTAGACGCTCAATTTTCGATGTTATTTAAATTGTTTTTGTTATTAAGAAATTACGAGAGGTGCATCGTTTTTTTTACCCATAGTCACCCCAACTGACGGTATTTAAATTCCGAAGTTTGTAGGTTTTTTTTATAGGTTTTTCCTAGTCCTGTCACCCCCTTTTCAAAGTTCAAAATATCGAATATTTATTGTGTACTTAGTAATAGTTGAAAGGGATCCCATATTTCTATTTGATGTATTTTAAATACCACAACATGTACACCGATACGTACCACCAATAAAACAAAGAATTGAATAAATTTAGAAGAAATATTTTTTTTTAAACAAGAATCTTAAAAAAGTTCCAACTTAATTTTTGAAACTGCAAGCGCTCAGATTACATATAAAGGATTTTTAATATCAAACTTTTCTTTCGAAAAGTCCGATATAAACTTTCATTGATTTCTTATGTCCAAATAAGCCATTTTGCTTAATAAGTTTTTCACACATTATGATATCTAGAAAAGGGATGGACCAAATTGGCTGAAATTTGGGATGAAGAATCCCACGATGTATCCCGTGTGCATGACGAAGCCCGATTTTGTAATTTTGCTTTAACGTGCAGACTTCCATCATTGTCATGATTTTTTCTTCAGAATATAAATTTTGCGTCGCTTTCAATATTTTGACAACATTCCTTCAACAAGTTGTTTAGAATAGTTAGTGCCCTACACATGCTGATTCCTTTTGGTAACGATTATCCCATTCCTTGTTAAATTCCTTCGGTGGCTTCAAGAAGGCAACAACCGGCACATGCTGATTCCTTTTGGTGCTAAAATTCGTTAAATTGATTTTATAGTGATGATTAATTTTCTTCGAAAATGATCAAGGTAAAGCACCTTGAAAAAAAAAATCAAAAATCAATAAATGACAATTTTATACATGAAAAACACACAATTTTTTTAACTTTTTTTAAAATAAAGTTTTTGAAAATCAGCTTTCGTCATGCACACAGGACCGGTTTAACGAGTCTTCAACAAAATTTTGAGCCGATTTGGTAAAATCAGTGTTGAGAACAATGCTTGAAAAAGGATCTATCACTGAACGGGACTGCTTGATATTAGATAGAACTTTCTGTCAGCGATCATTTCCCAAAACGAAATTTGATCGCTGGCATACAACGCCTATCATGACCGTCATTGCTTGGCGACGGTCGATGAACGTAAACACGAAGACGAAACGAACGAAAAATGAGCACCACTCAAGCAGCCGCCCGAAAGAGACAACGTGCTCTTTCTCTTTCTTTTTGTCTCTGTCTTCCTAGTGTATGCTGCGCGGTGACAGAAATCATATGATTGCTATCATTGGAGAGATGTTCGGAATCTCGGTAGAATGTCAAACGACCGCTCTCTATATGTAACCCCTTTAACGAATCAGTTTTTTAAAAGTTTAACAAAAAATAACGCAATCCATACAAATTCTCAAACAAAATTAATATACTTTGCGGGCCGCAATGCTCATTTCTCATGATTCCCGGCATCAATCTTAATGAAACTGGTTGCAAAAGACGAGAAAAAAATTTTGCTTTAAAGTAATGAACATCATTTTTTGGGCGCGCAAAAATTGATAACCTTTTTCTTTTAAAAACATGTTTTGGAACACGAAAAAATGAGTTTCCCCGTATAGATCAATGAAATAAATAGTTATATAGTTGATAACAGATGTGTTAACGTATATTCCACATTTTTTATTGATTTTTGACAGACTTTCTTGCCAAATAGTCCAAATAACCATCTTTTTCTAAATTTACAGTTTTCTCATAGAAAAATCAAGCAAATATTCGAAAGTTGTACACCAAATTGTTGGAAATAATTTTTCTCATCCGAATCCGGCATAAGTTTTATAAAAATGTTGATTATGAAGGAAAAAACACATTTTTTAAAAATCTTAGGTTTACGCTATTTGTTTATAGGTGGCGACATGTGTTTTTTAGCTTTGCTGCAAATTCTCTATTGTTTCCAAATTTGGAAACATTTTTTGAAGTTTTCCATTCAAACGTCAACTGTCCAGTAAAAATTGATTATATGAGAACATTTGTACCTCGAGAAGGGATTTTCTGATTGTGCGTCTTCGACAAAGTTATAATTTTGACCCATTTAGATAAAAAAAAATAGATGCATCCTTGTCCATTAGAGTGGTCCAAATCCGGGCTTTCTCGGGGCTACCCTCTGAAATCAAAGATTAACCCATACCCAGGCTAAATTCCAAATTTGGGCTCATTCTGACTACGGGAACCGCTCCCTCTAATCGCTTGAAGTTTGTATGGGAAAAATCGCCAACATGTATGGAGCAACTGTTTCAGTTTTTTACCTGTGGAGGGCGCAATAGTCGTTCAATCAGTAGGAGGACCTTCATTAAATTTGGAACAACTTTCCTGAAGACAGGATTTTTTGCTGAAAAGCTTTTAGCTTCCTTTCGAAAAGGACCATTTTTGCGCGGCCGGCTCAAAGTGGTGAGGTATTCGCAAGCTTGACAAAGCGTGACAAGTGGGAAAGGGTCCCGTGAGACCGTGACGTCACGTACGATTAGTTTTTGCCTAGGATACTGAAAATTCAGTCTTAATTTTTTTTTTCAATGAATTTTTGACAAACTTAACTCATAAATCAAATACGTAACAAGGTTTTAAGAAACAAAGGTTTCTTTCAAATTGCTTAAAATATTAGGTTTTCAAAAAAACCCATTACGGCGAGAGCGCACTGTCGAGAAAAGGGGAGGAGTGATAGAAAGAGAATTTCAGCGCTCAAGGTATGTAGATTAGATAAGGTAAGGCGAGAATTCCCAGCTGTCAAAATAGTTAGAATGAAACCCGGATTTAATATGGCGATTTTCAGAAAAGTGAAAATTTTCCCATTTTCCGGCCAAATTCCACCGGATTTTTTTCTATGGGGTTGTTTAGCATGCCAAACTAAACCGAAAAACGCGTTTAGTTGAATTTATTTTTTTTGCAAAAATATTTGTATTTTAAACGAATATTTCGGTTCAGTTTGCCATGCTTAACAACCCCACAAAAAAATCCAGTGAAATTTGCCCGGAAAATGGTCAAAATTTCACTTTTCTTAAAATCGCCTTATGCAATCCGGGTTTCATGCTAACTAACCACACTCAAACCCCGATGGTTTGACACCAACTGTTGTCAAACGAACGGGGTCACGTTTTAGTTTGACACCCCTTTTACACGGAGTTCACACACACAACCAAACGTTTGTTTTGATAGTGTGCGTGAGCGCCGTGTAAAAAGTGACAGTTCGTAACTTTTTAGTTTGACTTTGACCAACCAACGGGGTACAAACTAAAAAAGTGTCAAACGAAAAAGTGACCAACCACCGGGGGTTGAGTGTATTTTGACAGCTTGAAAACCCGCCTTACCTTACAAATCTACATACATTGGTCAGCACTAGAAGTCTCGAGACACAAGAAGAGATCTTACAAGCTATCGAGAAATTAAAAGTGTAACATGGAGTTAAACTTTCTGTCAAGGTACTGTGAAGTTTACCATGACAGTTGCGAAAGTTTAACTCCATGTTACCGGCTCACATCTCTCTTTTTAATTTCTCGATAGAGAAATTAAAAGTGCAACTGTCAAGCTGCTGTGAAGGATTCCATGACAGCTGGGCAAGTTTCACTCCATGTTACCGGCTCACATCTCTCTTTTTTATTTTCTCGATAGTGACGGTCGCTATCGAGTAATGAAAAAGAGGGATGTAAGCCGGTAACATGGAGTGAAACTTCCAAAGCTGGCTAGAATACTTCACAACAGCTTGACAGAAAGTTTAACTCCATGTTGCACTTTTAATTTCTCGATACTCTCTGAAGTTTTAGTGCAGAGATTATCAACTGCAATCAGAAAAGTGACAGCTAATGTATTGGTGAGATCTTCATTCCTCCAAAAATCTTTGAAATCACTGTCGCTGTTGGAAACTCTCTTAGGATGAGAGCACTGCTTATTAAAAAAAATGTTTTGATGACGATCTTCTAACGCTTTTTGGCATGTTTTTGCACAAAAATTAAAAAAAGGTGTCAACTCAAACACCTTTTCTGCATCCAACAGCACCGATAAATTAAATGTTCATCCCCAATACAAATATCGGCATCGCACGATCCGAACCCCTTCAACCCAGTGAATATCAGCTGAAGCGTTTCAAAACTCTAATGTATGCAGCCCGAAGCAGTTTCCATATTTCCACGGATCATGGCAAGCAGCAGCAGCAGCGTCACTTGAAATCATTTGCTCTGCTGCTGGTGCTGTTTTACGTGGCTCGAACTCGTTCATCCGGAAATTGTGACGTTTTTCATTTGGCGACACGATGAAAATAGAAAAGCCTGGGCTGCGGCGCGATAATGTTGAGTCCATATAACTCCTGCACTGATGCGAAATCTGTGGGTGGGAAATTTTAGGGGAAATGAACTTTAGTCAACAATAAATTTGATATGCTGCGTTTTAGCGGAAATTGGGGTATGTTTTAAATTTACTCTGACAGCCAAATTAATGAACGTTTCGATATTTATTGTTAAAAATAAATTGGCTAAGAATCAAAAAAGTTTAATTATAGATTAAATCAAATTAAATCCTCGTTTCATGTTTCAACCAAGCTCACTCAATACACAATCCAGTCCATGCACTCACCTCCCGGCAATCAAAAAAGTACATTCAGCCAAAAATTCCATTGACCCCGTCCGTTCCATGGAACTCTCACATATATCGCCGGACTGTGCCCGTCTGACCTGGTTGCTCCCAGGACATGGGTTTTTGGCGATGCAGTGGCCGTTTAATTTACGATAAAGTACATCCTTTTGGTCGGTCCTGGTTTTTATGTTGAAGCCCTGGAGGGCTGCCGAAAACGCTCAAAACAATCAACATTCCATCATCAGCAGTGCTGCAGCTGCGGTGGTCAACCTTTAAAAATAGCCGGTCATTGCGCGCACACACTGGACCTCGATGGACCATGCTTTGGAACGAAATTTCCAGAGTGGTGATGTGTTGTGTTTGACGGGATAACGAATAACTAGACAGTGAAATTGAGGTTTGAGAAATATTTTTTTTTCTTTTGAAGAATGTTTGAAAATTATACTGATATTTGCTTTTATTTTTTTTTTGTTCTAATCTGCTTAATAATTTTTTTCCATCCTTTCATGAACAACCCTAGTTGATTCATACCGAGAGGATTCATGTTCATTAAAATGGGCCCGATCTGTCCTGTCTGCAACCAGGCTGATGCCGCGAAATCGCACACAAACAGCAGTTATCTGGTGGTGACCCTCCCTAAGGTCATTCCGTCAGAACAGAAGCCACTGCAGCACATTGTGCGAAAGTGACGTACGTGTGACTGACCGATAGTGGGCTTACATTTTGGCCGTTGTGGATTTGCACATGTATGACACTTTTGAAAGGTTGATTAGTCTGTTAGAAAAAAAAGCTTCATCTCAAAACTAACAATCGGCATGATGCCGTACGACTCTTTTCGACGTTTCGAGAAAAACGCGTTTTAATGTTTGCCCTTGGATAAACAACAAACACGTTTTGTTTGGCTGACCATCCTGGTCATTGTCCCGAAGTTTGGTTGAATTTGGTTGCCGGAGCCCCGAGATATAATTACAAATGTTTACGGTAGTCGGGCATGCACGTGTGTCAAACGCGTTCTGACCTGAAATCCTTTTGGTCAGTTGTCGGTTTTTATGGAATAACTCAGGATTGAAATCGAATTTTGGGGATCTGTGAAGGTCAAAAGGTGAGGCATTGTAAGCTGCACAAAATGGCGTCCTTAACTCAAATTGGCTCAAAATCGAAGTCCGACAAGATAGCACAATCACGATCATGTGTTAAATGTTCTCCCGTTCTCTTCCCGACAGGTCCGCGCCACCGGCAAGATGTACGCGTGCAAAAAGCTCGAGAAGAAGCGCATCAAGAAGCGCAAGGGCGAATCGATGGTGCTGATCGAGAAGCAGATCCTGCAGAAGATCAACTCCCGCTTCGTGGTGAACCTGGCGTACGCGTACGAAACCAAGGACGCCCTCTGCCTGGTGCTGACGATCATGAACGGTAATTTGGGTGGATTTGAGGAGTTCTAGCTAATAAACATTCGTTTTGTGACCTTCAGGTGGCGATCTCAAGTTTCACATTTACAACATGGGCGGGGATCCCGGGTTCGAGCCGAACCGGGCCAAGTTCTACGCGGCGGAGGTGGTCTGCGGGTTACAGCATTTGCACCAGATGGGCATCGTGTACCGGGACTGTAAACCGGAGAACATTCTGCTGGACGACACCGGGCACGTGCGGATATCGGACCTGGGGTTGGCCGTGGAGATTCCCGAGGGCGAGCTGGTACGGGGAAGGGTGGGAACCGTTGGTATGTACACTTGTTGAAGAGCGCAAATCGCGTACGATGATTCTAACTGAACTCTCTGTTTTGCAGGTTACATGGCCCCGGAGGTCATCGACAACGAGAAGTACGCCTACTCGCCGGACTGGTTCAGCTTCGGCTGCCTGCTGTACGAGATGATCGAAGGTCAGGCGCCGTTCCGGGCCCGCAAGGAGAAGGTGAAACGGGAAGAGGTCGACCGACGGGTGAAGGAGGACGCCGAAAAGTACTCGCACAAGTTCAGCGATGAAGCCAAATCTCTGTGCCAACAACTGCTCACGAAGGCCGTCAAAAGTCGGCTCGGGTGTCGCAACGGCCGGTACGGGGCCCGCGAGGCCAAGCTACACCCGTTCTTCAACAGTATTAACTGGAAGCGGCTCGAGGCCGGTCTGATAGAGCCACCGTTCGTTCCCGACGTGAGTATCCAAAACACTCCTTTGTAGCGTTCAACGCCCAATAACTCTGTCTTTCAAACCCTTTCAGCCCCACGCCGTGTATGCCAAAGACGTGCTCGACATCGAGCAGTTCTCGACGGTAAAGGGGGTGAATCTGGACGCGACCGACGAGAATTTTTACTCGAAGTTCAACACCGGCTCGGTGTCGATACCGTGGCAAAACGAGATGCTCGAGACGGAGTGCTTCCGCGAGCTGAACGTGTTCGGCCAGGAAGAGAGCCCGACGCCGGACCTGCTGGTGAATGCGCCCCCCGTCGTCGAGAAGCCGGGCTGCTTTCCGTTCCGGAGAAAGGTAGGCACAACCCGAAATCGTCATCTATTTTATTATTCGTTCTTGTTCGTCTAGATTTAGTTCTTGGAGATGTTTCTCCCGATTGTGTTGCACAATCAGCGTTGTTTTGCGGATGGGAAGTGGTCCATTTCACCCCCATTAAGCCTTTTTTGTATTTCGCTTCCAATATCTTCAACTGCCTGTTCGTCTCTGATGATGATCCTGCTTCCGCCGCTGTTTACAGATCCTTCCTTTGCAAATTGGTTTTCTCCTCTATTGCGGACATCAGCTGAAGGCCGTGCATTTTCTTCTTAGCAAACAGTTTTTCCTTGTGAAGTTTATCAAGGTGCTGTTTTGTGTCCGTACTGACATGGTTTCTTGGAAAGCAAACGCCTTGCGTCCTTTATAGAACCCACGGCAGTCCATTTTTGTATTATTACTCTTCTCATTGAAAAGTGCCAGCGACAAAATTGGGCGAAAAGTTCATCGCCCGGAGATCGCGAGTTGGCGCGAGCGAATGAACACCGCGAAAAAAGATTCGGGGGTGCATTGGGGTTAAATGATCATTTCGTTATTCGGTTTAATAAGAAAATAATTATTTTTTCGTGAATATCGCTACTTTGATGCAATGTAATTAATTTTTACAGTAAATTAGGCATTGTTACATCAAATTTGACCTTTCAATCGCACTAGAATGGCCAAATTTTAAAACAACAATGTTTGCCAATTTGACCACTTTACCCCCAATTCCCCTTGTAGAACAAAAGAAATGTTCATCCGCGAACTGTCAGCAGCGCGCTGTTTTGTTTGCTAGATCAACATTTGGAAATGTCGAACGTTGAAGGAAATCGCTCAAAAAATGGAAATTAACCGATTTCAAATGTTTTGGCCGCAAATGAAAGGTAAGGGTGGCTAATTTTTGATTCCGATCTGTAAAACTTGTTCTGGCGAGGGTTCTGGGCACTGCTGCAATCGATTTTAACGGCGGGTTGCTTCCGGTTGCATTTCATTTGCGGAGAAGGTTTTTCAATCCACCAGGGGCTTATTCGGAGGCAACAGTTTCGGTAATCCGGAACTTCTGGTAAGTTTAATATTTGCAGTGTTTAGCATGAAAAACAAACTTAGACTATTGAATACAAAATAACGCCTCATTTTTCTGTTTGTATGTTGTTGTGCAGGTTTGGTTTCAAATATTTCGTTTGATATGTTTCAATTGGGTCCTAAAGTGAAGCTTAAATTTGTGATATTATTGTTCACAATGATAGAGCTTATATTTCTGAGTACAATGACACTTTGTACGACCGAGAAAGATTTAAAATCGATTTTTAAATCGAAATTTGAAAAAAAAAAATCGTGGCCCTTCTTGACAAAAAGGTCCTACTTCACAGCTCGTTCTACGCGGACCTTAGTGTTGACTTAGGGCTTTAGGACCCTATTGTCCGCCATTACGGGGTTTGTTTTCCGGTATCCCCTGAGATCATGCGTGATCAATGGAGGTCTATATGCAGCAATTCCCCACGAAAACAGCATGGAAAAAACAAAAGTGCTCGGATCGGGCTCAAAATTTTTCTGGGGGTTCCCTGGCCGAAATGATTCGACCCGTATTTTTTTTTGTTTGGCCATTAGGGTGACCTACGCCGTGTTAGGGTGGTCTGAAAAATGGAAATTTTCGTCGATTTTCGCAAAAACCATTTTTTTTCGAAAAATCATAACTCCTCGCCATTTTAACCGATTTCAATTGTCTTATACGCAAATGAAAGGTGATAAGTTGGTGATAAGAAAAATAGTAAGAAGTTTCAAAAATCTACCCTAACATATGAAAAGGGCGTATGAAACTTTAAAATGCCGTTTTGACGGTGTTTGAACCAAAGAGCTTATGTCTGGAAATATTTTTAGCGGATTTCCCGGACATTTTACGTAACAAACCAAAAAATGGGAGGAGTTCATTAAGGGACCATCCACAAACTACGTGGACCCTTTTTGGAAAACCCAAACCCCCTCCCCTCGTGAACAATTGTCCATACAAAAAAACTTTTTGTATGGAGCATGGACAATCGCCATACCTCCCTCCCTAGATTGTCCACGTGGTTTATGGATGGTCCTAACAGGATTCGAGATATGATTTTTGAAAATAAAATCCGTGTTTTTGACGCGCCGCGCGCAAAAACCGGAGAATGCCGAAATTGGCAAAAAATCAACTTTTTTCACTAAAACTGCGATAACTTTAAAATTTCAGAAATGACCTATAGATGTTTGGGGATCAAAATTGTTTTAATTAAAAGACGCAACTTTTGGTACCCAGACATGTCATCGTTGAAATTTTGAAGTTATCGCAGTTTTAGTGAAAAAAGATGATTTTTTGCCAATTTCGTCATTCTTCGGTTTTTGGGCGCGGCGCGTCAAAAAACACGGATTTCATTTTCAAAAAATCATATCTTGGAATCCTGTTAATGAACTCCTCCCATTTTTCAGCATGTTATGTAAAAATGTCCGGGGAATCCGATAAAAATATTTCCAGACATAGGCTCTTTGGTCCAGACACCGTCAAAACGGCATTTTAAAGTTTCATACGCCATTTTCATATGTTAGGCTAGATTTTTGAAACTTCTTACTATTTTTCTTTGAAAGGCTAACTTATCACCTTTCATTTGCGTATAAGACAATTGAAATCGGTTAAAATGGCGAGGAGTTATGATTTTTCGAAAAAAGTGGTTAGTCTTAGTTTGTTTTTCATGCTAAACACTGCAAATATTAAACCTACCAGAAGTTCCGGATTACCGAAACTGTTGCCCCCAATAAGCCCCTGATGGATTGAAAAACCTTCTCCGCAAACCAAATGCAACCGGAAGCAACCCGCCGTTAAAATCGATTGCCGCAGTGCCCAGAACCCTCGCCAGAGCAAGTTTTACAGATCGGAATCAAAAATTAGCCACCCTTACCTTTCATTTGCGGCCAAAACATTTGAAATCGGTTAATTTCCATTTTTTGAGCGATTTCCTTCAACGTTCGACATTTCCAAATGTTGATCTAGCAAACAAAACAGCACGCTGCTGACAGTCCGCGGATGAACTTTTCTTTTGTTCTACAAGGGAATTGGGGTAAAGTGGCCAAATTGGCAAACATTGTTGTTTTAAAATTTGGCCATTCTAGTGCGTTTGGAAGGTCAAATTTGATGTAACAATGCCTAATTTACTGTAAAAATTAATTACATCGCATCAAAGTAGCGATATTTACGAAAAAATAATTATTTTCTAATTAAACCGAATAACGAAATAATCATTTAACCCCAATGCACCCCCAAATCTTTTTTCGCGGTGTTCATTCGCTCGCGCCAACTCGCGATCTCCGGACGATGAACTTTTCGCCCAATTTTGTCGCTGGCACTTTTCAATGAGAAGAGTAATAAGATTGATGTGGCTGCACTCGAGGTCACGGAATTCCTCCAGGGTAGCTACTTTATCTCGTCCATGGTCATGGCATCCATTCCAAGCCAGGTCCTATACGCTAACTCACTCCTCCACAGATCCTACACACTTAACTCGGGTGCCACAAAGGCAAGAACAGATTTTTGGTTTTGGACTTTCCTTTCCATTCTTCTCTTCGGTAAGCAGAGTCGAACGATTGCATCTGCATCGAATGAAGAAATTCAAAGCGTATTGACTGATAAGACGGTCTTAGGTCTCACCGTGTTCAGGATCGTACGAAAACTCGCTTGACTGCGTTGGCAGGTACGCCATAACATGCGCCGCGTCGTGCAGAAAACATCTCATGGAGCTTGAGTTCTTCCATGCGTCGCCAAATTATGTGTTCGAGGACTGATTTGGTGCTTCTAAACGATCTATTCGCATCCGCAATTGTTTTTCGAATGACTTTTCTTCAAATGAGCTCCCTTTTCGTTACCTTTTTTTTATTCTCTCTTTGTTTTAATTTTCTAAACCGAAAAACATTCCATCAACGTTTACAATCTTTTGTTGTGAAACAGATTTGCGCAATATTTTACAGCTCGTTTCATTGTATTGCTTTGTTTTGTTTTAGGTTGACAGTTTGCAATCGAATGCAACCCTCCGTTTTAATGGTTTTAATGGACCATCTTACAGGGTCCCGGTATAACAAAACGAACATTTATACTCAAGTTCGATCCATTTCAACGAACCATCTTTGCGATAAGCTTTACGCAGTTGGCCTGACCGTTTAGAAAAGAATAGATCGAAGTAATCACCCCAACATTCTCTAGGATGCTTCCAAATGGATGGCTGCGCTCAGGCTAGATTAGATTAAATTAGATTTGAAAGCAACCCTTCGTTTTTCTGTTTTGCTTTAGCTTGACAGTTATCTACCGAAGGAACCCGTTACTCTTCAATTTTGTTTACATTTACAATTGTTTACGATTATTCCAATCGATTGCCAAGCGACAGCACGGGCACTTGTCAAGCAGTAACAAACAACACACAGAAAAGGGTTAGCGTAGGCTTGAAACAGTTTCGCGATCTTTACCTTCTGGCATTTGCGGCGTGTTGTTAGTCGTGAGTTGGTCTGCATCTGTGTTGATCTCACCCATTTCTGCCATATTGATCCCAAGTTTCACTGACCACTGCGACGAATTCCTGCATAGCGCTTCTTCAGTCTCTTCCATCCACCGCCTTCACAGTTTTGGTGATCCCAATATTTTGGCGTTGCACTCCTTTGTTGCGGAGAGTGAGGAACAGACTGTCTCACATTTACTCCCTTACCGGACTCAAACATTTTGCTCTGGAACGGCAGACTTTGTATCACTTTGAATCATGACTGACCAACGCCATGTTTGGAACACCCCGCAGAGCGCTGGGATGGTAGTCGACATTTATAACATCATCATCCCGGTACGAGAATCGAACTCACGACCTCTGGATTGGAAACCCAGCACGCCGTTAGTCGAAACTCATCCCCTACCGGTCAGTATTCCCAGTGAGCAGATTTGCTCTTTGAAGGGATCTGACTTTGCCGAGCCAGACAGGAATCGAACCCATCACCTTCCGCTTACAAGGCGAAACCCGTAACCTCACGGCCACGGAAGCTCGGCAATTGACATCATTTCGACGACCCAGTACAAATCGACAACAACGAGAAATGCTCCAGTAGTTCTCTTAAAGCCATTGAGACCAAAGGGTTGGGTCAGGACAGCAGTGTGCAAGTTTCACAGTTTCGAATAAAGCTGGAGACCTGCTCGCACATTTGGAGACCGGATGAAACATTATTCATTAACACTGGTTATCGCTCTGATAAAGTATCGAGCCTCTCCATATTCTGAGCTAAACTTGAAAAATCATACAGTGGACGACATTTAGAAATCTTTTCTTAAAATATTTTAAGAGCTAGTTGAGTCTATGTACGGCACATTCCCGGCCTCGTCGACGTAGCCGCAGGTACTGCAGGCCCTGTTGCAGATGCTGTATTCTGCTAACCCTATCCCGTACAGTTTGGGACGTCCGTACTAGATATTAGTGAGAAAAGTAA
Organism: Culex quinquefasciatus; assembly: GCF_015732765.1. Classification (NCBI taxonomy): domain Eukaryota; kingdom Metazoa; phylum Arthropoda; class Insecta; order Diptera; family Culicidae; genus Culex; species Culex quinquefasciatus. The sequence goes on along the minus strand of NC_051861.1, from coordinate 41,825,934 downwards.
CTGCAAATACAGCTGTTAACTGAAGCAATACATCTTTGTTTTGATACAGAACTTATACTTAAAGTACTTTTAGGCACTTGAAGTTCCCGTCCGTGTTCGGGAAGTGGTTTGCAACGCAACAAGTCAGCTTCAACACAGTTGCAACAGTTGACGTAGGAATGGGATAACCGACGCGGGGAATACATCTCCATTCTAAGCCAACGTAACCCGGCTCGGGCAGTCCAGTAAAGTCATTCTATCGCTTTACACCGAGGAGTAAACATCAACCTGGACTTGTAATCTGATGGGCCGGTAGGCCCCAAACAGTTGGCCGAAAAGCAGATGGCCTGGAGCAAAAGAGCAGTCCGCGGCCGGCCATAAGAACTAGAGTAGTCGGTGTCCCCAGGGGTGTTCAGATGGAGGGACATTTACCGAACCAACGAGTTTTGGTAATATGGGTATCAAAATTCAAGGTTTTTTTTTAACTGGACATGGAAATGGAAAGTTCGAGTGGTGGCCACAACATCACGGATAGAAATCCTGTCCGGGAAATCGACAACATTGTTCTCGATTCGGTCTGAAATTCGTTTCAGAATGTTGTCGACCAGTCGTCCGGTAACATTTGCATCAAAATCGAGAACAATGTTGTTGATTTTGAGTCGTCACGGTTGGTGACGCCTGGCAAAACAGAAAGCACGCAGCCATCCCGAACGATTTATTCGGTTTTTGAATTGACCGTTGGATTTGGTTTTTGAATTGACCGTTGGATATTTCTTTTGGTTCAGTAGAACAGTTGATTCTTTTTTTTTATTTATTGAGGCAAAAAATACATCATTAATTACAAAACTACTATTTGTGTGTGTGTGTGTTTGGAATATGGGAATACAAGAAATTTAGGAATTCAGGAATTTGGGAATATGGGAATTTAGGAATTTGGGAATTTGGGAATTTAGGAATTTAGGAATTTAGGAATTTAGGAATTTAGGAATTTAGGAATTTAGGAATTTAGGAATTTGAGAATTTAGGAATTTGAGAATTTGGGAATATGGGAATTTGGGATTTTGGGAATTTGAGAATTTGGGAATATGGAAATTTGGAAATTTGGGAATTTGGGAATATGGGAATTGGGGAATCCAAATTTTGGAAATTCGGATATTTGGGAATTTAGGAATTTGAGAATTTAGGAATTTGGGAATTTAAGAATTAAGGAATTTGAGGATTTGAGAATTTAAGAATTTAGGAATTTGGGAATTTGGGAATTAGGGAATTGAAGAATTAGGGGATTTGGAAATTTGGGAATTTAAAAATTTGTGAATTTGGGGATTTGGGAATTAAGGAATTTGAGAATTTAGGAATTTAGGAATTTGAGAATTTAGGAATTTAGGAATTTAGGGAATTGAAAATTGAGGAATTTAGGAATTTGGGAATTGAAGAATTAGGGGATTTGGGAATTTGGGAATTCAAGAATTAGGGAATTTGGGAATTTGAGAATTTGGGAAAATAGGAATTTGGGAATTCGGGAATTTGGGAATATAGGAATTTAGGAATTTAGGAATTTGGGAATTTAAGAATTTGGGAATTTGTGAATTTTGGAAATTGGGAATTTGAGAATTTGGGAATTTAGGAACTTGGGAATTTAGGTATTTTGGAATTTAGGAATTTAGGAATTTAGGAATTTAGGAATTTAGGAATTCAGGAATTTATGAATTTAGGAATTTAGGAATTTTGGAATGTTGGAATTTTGGAATTTAGGAATTTAGGAATTTAGGAATTTAGGATTTTAGGAATTTAGAAATTTGAGAATTTAGGAATTTAGAAATTTGGGAATGTAAGAATTTGTGAATTTGGGATTTTGGGAATTTGGAAATTTGGGAATCTAGAAATTTGAGAATTTAGGAATTTGGGAATTTAGGAATTAAGGAATTTAGGGATTTGAGAATTTAAGAATTTGGGAATTGAAGAATTAGGGAATTGGGGAATTTGAGAATTTGGGAATTTAGGAATTTGGGAATTTGGGAATTTGCGAATTTAGGAATTTGGGAATTTGGGAATTTAAGAATTTGGGAATTTGGGAATTTTGGAAATTGTGAATTTGAGAATTTGGTAATTTAGGAACTTGGGAATTTAGGAATTTAGGAATTTAGGAATTAAGGAATAAAGGAATTTAGGAATAAAGGAATTTAGGAATTTAAGAATATAGGAACTTAGGAATTTAAGAATTTAGGAATCTAGAAATTTAGGAATTTGAGAATTTAGGAATTTAGAAAATTGGGAATATAAGAATTTGTGAATTTGGGAATTTGGGGATTTGGGAATTTAGGAATTTAAGAATTTGGGAATTTGTAAATTGGAGAATTTGGGAATTAGTGAATTTGTTAATTTGGGAATTGAAGAATTTGTTAATTTGGGAATTTGAAAATTGAAGAATTTGTTAATTTGGGAATTTAAGAATTTGGGAATTTGGGAATTTTGGAATTACGGAATTTGGGAATTTGTGAATTTGGGAATTTAAGAATTTGGGAATTAGTGAATTTGTTAATTTGGGAATTGAAGAATTTGTTAATTTGGGAATTTGGGATTTTAAGAATTTGGGAATTTGGAATTTTGGAATTTTGGAATTTGAGAATTACGGAATTTGGGAATGTGTGAATTTGGGATTTTTTTGAATTTGGGAATTTAGGAATTTAAGAATTTGGGAATCGGTGAATAAGTGAATTTTTAAATTTGGGAATTCGGGAATTTAAGAATTTAGGAATTTAGAAATTAAGTAATTTAGGAATTTAGGAATAAGGGAATTTAGGAATTTAAAAATGTAGGAATTTTAGAATTTTTGAATTCTTGAAGTTTTTATTTTTAAATTTTAAAACTTTGGAATTTTGAAATTTTGAAATTTTGGAATGTTGGAATTTTGGAATTTTGGAATTTTGGAATTTTAGAATTTTAGAATTTTAGAATTTTAGAATTTTAGAATTTTAGAATTTTAGAATTTTAGAATTTTAGAATTTTAGAATTTTAGAATTTTAGAATTTTAGAATTTAATTTTAGAATTTTAGAATTTAATTTTAGAATTTTATAATTTTATAATTTTATAATTTTATAATTTTATAATTTTATAATTTTATAATTTTATAATTTTATAATTTTATAATTTTATAATTTTATAATTTTATAATTTTATAATTTTATAATTTTATAATTTTATAATTTTATAATTTTATAATTTTATAATTTTATTATTTTATAATTTTATAATTTTATAATTTTATAAGTTTATAATTTTATAATTTTATAATTTTATAATTTTATAATTTTATAATTTTATAATTTTATAATTTTATAATTTTATAATTTTATAATTTTATAATTTTATAATTTTATAATTTTATAATTTTATAATTTTATAATTTTATAATTTTATAATTTTATAATTTTATAATTTTATAATTTTATAATTTTATAATTTTATAATTTTATAATTTTATAATTTTATAATTTTATAATTTTATAATTTTATAATTTTATAATTTTATAATTTTATAATTTTATAATTTTATAATTTTATAATTTTATAATTTTATAATTTTATAATTTTATAATTTTATAATTTTATAATTTTATAATTTTATGATTTTAGAATTTTATAATTTTATAATTTTATAATTTTATAATTTTATAATTTTATAATTTTATAATTTTATAATTTTATAATTTTATAATTTTATAATTTTATAATTTTATAATTTTGTAATTTTGTAATTTTATAATTTTATAATTTTATAATTTTAGAATTTTAGAATTTTAGAATTTTAGAATTTTAGAATTTCAGAATTTTTGAATTTTAGAATTTTAGAATTTTAGAATTTTAGAATTTTAGGATTTTAGAATTTTAGAATTTTAGAATTTTAGAATTGAAGAATTTTAGAATTTTAGAATTTTAGAATTTTAGAATTTTAGAATTTTAGAATTTTAGAATTTCAGAATTTTAGAATTTTAGAATTTTAGAATTTTAGAATTTTAGAATTTTAGAATTTTAGAATTTTAGGATTTTAGAATTTTAGAATTTTAGAATTTTAGAATTGAAGAATTTTAGAATTTTAGAATTTTAGAATTTTAGAATGTTAGAAATTTAGAATTTTGGAATTTTAGAATTATAATTTTTGATGCAGAATTGAAGATTGTTAGTAGGGTGTAACAAAGTGTGTGTGTGTGGATGGGCTGTGTGTGTGTGTGTGGAAGGGCTTGACTGAGATCTCCTCCAGGATACCGACGGAGTTCGGTAGATGCGTCTCGTCTCGTCGTGGAACCGTTGACCGGGTCGCTTTCCTCATTGCCGTGGTTCAATTCGAAGTGGCTGCAGAACTGGTGAAGATGTTGGCGTCGCTGCCTGTTGCGGAATGAAGGTCAATTAGGTCGGTCGATTACGAATAGGAGATTTTTTCATTATAATTTTATCAACCTTTCGAAGGACGTACCTGCATCAGATGCGTGGCTAGCCTAGTGTTGAATACTTTCTTCAACTCGTCATGCAGTGAAATTGGCCCCTACAGCAGGAGGAGGAGGAGGAGGAGGAGGAGGAGGAGGAGGAGGAGGAGGAGGAGGAGGAGGAGGAGGAGGAGGAGGAGGAGGAGGAGGAGGAGGAGGAGGAGGAGGAGGAGGAGGAGGAGGAGGAGGAGGAGGAGGAGGAGGAGGAGGAGGAGGAGGAGGAGGAGGAGGAGGAGGAGGAGGAGGAGGAGGAGGAGGAGGAGGAGGAGGAGGAGGAGGAGGAGGAGGAGGAGGAGGAGGAGGAGGAGGAGGAGGAGGAGGAGGAGGAGGAGGAGGAGGAGGAGGAGGAGGAGGAGGAGGAGGAGGAGGAGGAGGGAGGAGGAGGAGGAGGAGGAGGAGGAGGAGGAGGAGGAGGAGGAGGAGGAGGAGGAGGAGGAGGAGGAGGAGGAGGAGGAGGAGGAGGAGGAGGAGGAGGAGGAGGAGGAGGAGGAGGAGGAGGAGGAGGAGGAGGAGGAGGAGGAGGAGGAGGAGGAGGAGGGCAAAAGCGTCAGTTTCGTCCCCGTCGCTAGTTTCGTAACTCTCGATGTTGCTTCTTGGTTCCGGCGATGCAATTATTCCGCAGTCCGCCTTCTCGGGCTTGTCCGTGGGCAATGGTCCCTATTCCCACTCCGGAACTGACACTCTGCTCGTCCTTTCCTTCACTCTTGCACGTCAGGATCGATGCTGGCGGTGCGGTTCGACCTCGCTCACTTCTCTCGGCCATGTGATTTTAGCACTTCCGAAACCTGCAGCTACAGCTGGACAGCACAGACGACCTACACGTCTTCCACTTGGCCACCATCCTCGGAACGGAACCTGCTAGTTTCGGGCCACCAGTCACGATTTTTTTCTCGCAAACATAAAAAAAACTTTGAACAAACAAACTGTCATCAACCTCGGCTTGACGTTTTGATTTAGGCTGCGTTTTGACAGATGTTACGCTCCCCAAAAAGGATGACGGAAAAAGTTTCGCTTTCGAAAACAAAAGTTCCGCTTTCGAAAACAAAAGTTTTCGAAATCGAAGAAAATGTTTTCATATTTGAAAACATTGTAAACGAAATCGAAAACAATCGATGTTGTCGATTTTAAAACAATTAGTTTTCGGTTTTTCGGACAGGATTTCTATCCGTGCAACCGCTGCCTCACGAATGTTCCGATGGGCTGGCTGCTGCATAACACCCGTGGGAATAAGGAGTTGAACAAACAGTTGCGAAGACAGCAACCCATACTACATTTTTTCGGACGAGGTATTAGTTTTATTTAACATCAAAAGTACCCATCGTCATACACCTTAAATATCAACTCCATCACGTAAAACTGTTTTTTCTGTTCGCTTTTGAGCATAGTTATGACCTTCCAAAGCCCGGTTGGCACATACTTGGGCAACATTTTCGGGTCCATGATCCAATCGTTGATCGGAATCGTACGCGGCGATACGGGACACTCTCTAGGTTTCATGATGTTCGGCATGTACGGTACAATGGAATCGTAGTAATCCCCCCAAAAGTCATTCAAAAATTCGCAGAATCCAACCGGTCCTATCTTCATCGGGTAGCGATTGAACTGATTGTTTCCCAGCGGACTGTGGTGCACCTCCACGGCTCCCTGAAATTTCAAAAATGTTTGCTATTTTTTAATTGCGACAAGTGATGTGATCTTACATTGAAACTGCTATCGATGTCGGTGTTCAGAACGAATTTTCCGTAAAGCGCCGCGGTAGTTCTATTAACTTTGCGAACTCTTGCGCTGCACTCGACCATGCCGCTGCTGTTGCAGTAACTGAAGGAATCCAACATTGTCTGAACCGAGCTTACAGGGACAATCGCTGCCACGGTGAACAGAATAACTATGGCCGGTGACATTCTGAACTACAATGGTAGGGTTATTTTCGCAAATGATTCTTTTGTTAATTTTGCTTGCAAACTAGTGCGTGACTATCGTTGGCATCTACAAGTAATAAAAACAATGTCACACAAGTATGAATGGTATTGAACTTCTGAATAATGTCGGCAGCTCGTGGGATAGATAAACTAACTTCACATGATTCACATTTTTGTGAAGGTGACTTGTAAAGAGAATTTCAACAGCTAACTTAACCTTCTCCATACCATCGTAGCTCTAGTGGCACGTTGACAGTTTCCATTAATTTAATTAAAGACTTTGAAACTTGAAATCAAAATTAAACCAATTTCTTCCTTTTTCTTGCAGAAAAAGCAATCCGCCCGGGAGAAGCCCGTCCCGTTCAACGAGAAGTTGCTCTCATCTAGTCAAACCGGTGTCACAATTAGCCAAACCCAGAGCGAAAGCTGATAGTGCGATCCGGCCCCATCTGGAAACCACCACATGGCAGCAGCAGCGTCAGCGTCAACAGCATGAACGACAAAACAGTAGACAAACAAGAGAGTTGTTACAGACAATTGAGACAGTCTCGACAAGATTCGAGATTCGTGCGGAACACAGTCATTGGTTTATTTCGGTAAGAAAGGTCTGTTGTTATTATTATTTTTTTCTGCCAGACACACTCACAGAAAAGCGCGCGAATGCGCGCCCAAGGATTCGTTATTTATTTTAACAAGAATTTAGAATATTTTAAAATGAATTTTCTTTCTGTACATATCGGTTTCCTGAGTAGTTGTTACGCCTGTCTCTTCGCACAAATGTTTTAGTAGCATTTTAAAACGACGTGATTTTTTTTTTAACTTTTATTACATTATACAATAAGAGATCTGCCAGCACGGGGTGGCGCAAGAGAAAGCGAGAGAGAATGTGTAAGAATGTACATTGTTGCAATGTATTTGTAGAATAATTATTGAAAACAAAAAAAATCAAGAAACCCACACAAAAACAAATATCTCATACGTGTTTTTATAACCGAACAGAAAACAAAGCAAAAGAGTTAAACAAAAAAGGAAAACCAGAGGATTAAGATTAAATTGTTCCTTGCTGGGATGTGATAGCAGATGTAGCTTACATTTTTTGGAGCAAACCGCGAGTTCGAGCGCGCGAGAGTTGTTTTTATATGGAAAAATAGTAGCAAACAAGAGAAAAGAAACTGGCAAATATAGTACTTCTCCTTAGCGCTTACACTCGAGCAACACCGGTATAGAACGACTTTGCCAATAAATGGAGCGGAAATAGTCAGCCAAGCACACAAAGGAAAGATCTTAAGGACGAGCACAAGTTACGAAGGAAACAACAGCAGCAACACAAAACTCATACACCTTTAGAACGCAATTTAGTCATATAGGGGAGAGTGGGGAGACTTGATCCCCTTTTTTTGTATCGCACATAAATCTGTCAATTTCGCACAAAACTATGATCTTTTTGCATGAATTGAAAGCTTAAACATTCAACTATGTTTGGCTGATAAGGGTATTTCATCAGATAAACTCTTAGAATAATGCCAAGCGTTTTAAAAAAATATTTTAAACCGGCATTTTCAAAATGTTGGGGGTAATTTGATCCCCCTTTAAACATTTTGAAGAAATCTTAAGCAAAATGTTTCTATTCATCCAAACTTTTAATTTTCTATAAGATACAGCAATTTCACATTCACCCTGTACGTTTGTGTTCAAAATATAACAAGTTTAGCATGTAAAATATTTAAAAACTTAAAATTTTCTTTTTTAGACCAAAATTGAGCATGTTTACAAAAGCTGGTAATTTTTGTTTACAAAACTTTTGAAAAATGGTTCAAACTGCAGTTAGTTATGTACAACTATACTAAAGGAAACTATGTACGAAAACCCAGCCAAATTATTTAATCTTGAGGCTGATTCCAGTGACTGTAAAAATGCAGGGATCAAGTCTCCTAAACGCACTTTTTAAACAATTGATTGTAAAAATAGTATGACGATAAATTTAACGTCAAATGCGTAAGGGTTTTGGAGTTGATATGTTTATCAAACAATTCATGTATAAAAATATTTTTTGAATAATTTTTGAGTGTTTTCTATACTTATCAAAACAAAGAAAAAGATCTCTTGGAAGTTTTTGCAGCACTTCTTAGAAAAATGTGTGTAACTAAATCTAAACATTTTTTTAATTTTTTTGTTTGTTTTCTACAATGAGATTTAGTCAATTTCGCACAACTTTCTAGAACAAAACTAATTGTTTTACCCATATGCTGACGAGATACAGGCTTGGGATCAAGTCTCCCCGGGGATCAAGTCTCCCCACTCTCCCCTACTCATTAAAACAAGAGAAAAAGAAACGAAAGGCTTCGCGTCTTACCGCTAAGCATCAGGAAGAAAGAAAAAGTTTAAAATTATCGCGCACATAAATCAACACTTACACACAAGTCATTTTCACGCACTTTTTATCACATCAGCCACAAAACGTGCCCATCAAATTTCTGCACCATTTCGACTGTTTCAAGATTTCAAGAGTTGGATCGGAGCCATTTCAATAATTTTTTTCTTCAGATTTTGTGTCCCTTTTCTATTTTTAAAATCCGAAATCTGTGCTAAGAATCCAGAATGTCTTTTTCAGAAACAAATGTTTTCCAAAACTAACGTTCCAGTCTTCCCCTTTTCTACTTTGGTAACTACAAAAACACATTTAAAGATGGTAAAGACAGCCGACAACAATCCGACTAACCGCTGTCTTTACCAACTTCAGAGAGATGTTGCTTCACATTTACTTCCCATTCCGGAGTCAACTTTGTTTTTTGTTTCGGATTTTGCTTGAGAAATTCGCGTTTCAAGTGTGCCGCCTTCAGTTTTTGCTCAGACAGCACCAATTTGCCACTTCCCACTAGAAAAACGAAAATTCTCGAAGAAACATTACACACAGCAGCCTTCTTTCTCGCAAACTCAGCAACAGTTGCTTTGCAAAACTGCAGTCAACTGACAAGCGCGACCAGCTGACTGTCAGCTTGCGATCTGCCTGGTTGACAGCAGCCGCTCGCAAGCCGTGTTGCAACGTCGATCAAGTTGGCGTCGCAAGGCTCGCATCTCTTTTCAAATAAGTGATCATTTATTTTTTACGGAATTTTTAATTCGTTTTTCGCTGAATTCCAGCAGTTATATATATTGGTTATTTCAGTAATTTTAACTAAGTTCAGAAATGAGCGTTTGGCGAGGATATATTTTGCATTTTAAGATTGTTTCATATTTCAAAGGCCCGATTCTTGATTTCTGCTCCACAAACTCAAACTGTACAGAACGCATCAATGTAGAATCTTTATCATCTAGTTTAACAATCACCCCACAAAGAAAAACAAACATCCAGGGAGTAAAAACTAAAGTTCCGTAAGCTGTTGCAGAATGCTACCTAAAAAAAACTCAATCAAACCAGTCTGGTTGGGCTAGTTGTAAAATTTATAAATCTCAACAAAACCGCAGAAAGAAGAAGCAAACCTGGAGCACAAAGCGTGTGAAACTGAAACCACAACAAAACCATTTCGTGATCAATGTGTGTTTAAATAGGAAAAAAAAAACAAAGTATAAAAGGCTAACATTCAACTGATAATCATTATACAAATATAGAAAGAGAGGGAGCGGGCGCGAATTAAAAAAAAGATACAAGAAAACAACTCATTTAAGGTTAGGCAGATGATTACTACAAAAGTTAAAAAATAAACAAAAAACGTGAGCAGTATTAGGTGGACATTTTAAATCAAATAGAATTTACCAAACAAAACTTAAATCAAAACTGAAGGGAGGAAATTGCACGCTCGAGCTCCACCAACCAGTTTTGCTTGAAGGAGTTGGTCGAAAATGTCACGGAACGCAGCGCAAATGATAAATAACAAGCTCAAAATTAGTTTCGACGCAAGTTTGAACGCACTCGAGGCGAATAATATAAAATATGTATAGTAAAACACAAACAAATCAGATTAGCAACCAATTCCCGCGATGTGAGAATGCAACATCGACAAATCCTAAAATCGTCGTACTAGAGTCTGTTGGACAGAGAAAGAGAGGAAGTAATAGAAGAGAGAGCCGCTCCAAAGACACCCACTTCTCAAACCCACAAATGCTCCCGTGATGCGAACCACTCGGATAGCTCTCCCGAATGATCCACCAGAGGCGCGCTGCTCGTCTCCTCCTGCACTGCTGTTAGGGTGGTTCACACACAAAAATAAAAATTGCATTAGTCAGCTAAGCTTCACCACACTTACTCACTCATTCATAGTACTAAAGTCGACAAAAGCGTGTGATCGTTGTCGTGGTCGTCTGATGTTTTCGACGGCACTCGGGAAGGAAAATGATGCCAAAAATAGCCATCTTCTGTCAATCATAATCGCCAATTACATAAACAAAAAAGAAAAATCGACACTCATACAGAAACAATCGACTCTAGGTTTCACGGAGAGAGACAAACAACCAACCAACCAACCACAATCCAGATCGTCATAGTCATGAAAGGGAAACTTCTTTTAAGTGTCGTACTTTTGCGGGTGGCGGATTCTTTCCCGCGCAAACGCAAAGTCTAAGTATTTGAATGGAAGTAACAGTAAATGCCAATGGTAGCAGTTAAAAAATAAAAAAAAACTCAAACACATTAAAAACAATCCCTTTGGAAAAGCTACCAAAACTTAAGCTCGGAAGTGGTGGACAGATTACTTGCAAGCGAAAACACACAAAAAATAACAATGGAAAATATGTAAATTTAAGGAAACTAGTAAAATGTAACTAAAATACTACACAGTACAGTGCTGAAGTTTGCGATCGTCTCTGTCACTAGAGCTACAAAAAGAAATTCCCTGATCATATGAGACTGCTGGCACGTTGCCACTGCCTCGCTGGTGGCAATGAAATTGAAGCGGGACGCGATGATGTCACAACAAAAGGTCAGATTTGTGAACGCGCGGTGATAAAGAGAAGCGCGTCCGAAGCAGACTAATTGAAACGATTGGGAGGGCTCAACATGGTTATTTGGCAGTATTTGAAGAATGAGATGGGAACAGAGTCGGACTTAAACCTAAACTGCATATTAAGAGCATTTTGTTTTATAGATTTTTTTATTGCAAATTATAAATCTGTAAAAATTTGAGAATTTTGTTCAAAAAACTCTTAAACAGTGAAAATACATGCAAAATTTCGAATCGTTTGACATTCTTATTGCGAATTATAACAACAAGTTAAATCCGACAAACTTCGTCTTGTCTTTTTTCGTTTTTTTTGACGTTTAAGCTTGTGCCTATTCAACCTCATCTGATCAAAATTTTATTCGACGTAAACTTCTCCACACAATCTGCAGATTTTCCGGAATCGGTTCCAGAGTGGCCAAAGTTGTCACTTTTCGGCGTAAGAACCTTCCTTGGGCTTATACGAACTCAACGCAACAAAGAGCACCTCGAACTGATTCTACGTATTGAACTGATTCGCGTTCGAACAAAACCGTCGAAATTGTATATATCTACAAGTAGGGTGACAAGAGAAATTGAAAATTTCGGTAAATCGCAAGAGATACCCCCTGGATCGATTCTATAGGCAAAAACAAGTAACTGTGCCAATTTTGAGCCAAATCGGTTAAGGCTAAGGGGTCGCTTTTCATCGTTGAAGTTTATATGGGGAAAATCTCAAAAATGTATGGGGAAAAACATCGCATCAGGATTTTTGCAGCAAGTGGCGCAGGTCTCGCTCAAAATTGTCCAAGTGTGAGATTCTTGTAGGAAATTTAATTACCTACAACTTTGTAGAAGGGTGCAAGACGATCCGAGTTCATCCTGATGAGTTATTTGCAATGCCATGAAAAGAAATCGGCTTATATACTTGAAAGTATACAAGGGGTATAGTTTCATGCAAAAACAAGATTGTCATTATTTTTTAATGCAAAATTGAATTTGCAATCGAAAAGTACTTCACAGATTTTTTGATAAAGGGCTCCGTTTTCAAGATATAGCCACCAAAAGTTTGATTTTAGCGAAATATTTGCAGTATTTTAATTTTTAAAAATAGTGACCATGAGTGACCATTTCTAAATTATTATTTTTTGAAAAGTTCAGAAAATTTTCTATAAAATTGGCTAAGAGACATTGAAGATTGGACCTCTGGTTGCTGAGATACAGCGGCTTAAACACGAAAATTGAAGTTTTCTAAGTCTCACCTAAACAGCCCACCATTTTCTAATGACGATATCTCAGCAATTAATGGTCCGATTTTCAATGTTAATACATGAAACATTCGTGAAATTTTCCGATCTTTTCGAAAAAAATATTTTGAAAATTTTTAAATCAAGATTAACATTTTAAAAGGGCCAAACATTGAATATTACGCCCATTTAAAATGCTAGTCTTGATTTACAAATTTTCAAAATATTTTTGGTCACTATTTTTAAAAATTGAAAAACTGCAAATATTTCGCTAAAATCAACTTTCGGTGGCTATATCTTGAAAACGGAGCCCTTTATCAAAAAATCTGTGAAGTACTTTTCGATTGCAAATTCAATTTTGCATTAAAAAATAATGTCAAACTTGTTTTTGCATGAAACTTCGATTTTTTCCAAAATTCACTATTTTTTCAAAAATTCAAAACTCGGCGGCAGATTTTTTGACCATGTTTCTCTATGGTTCAACAGTTGCGGATTTTTGTCCCCCAAAATATATAAAAAAATCTCGAAAATCAAAAAATACGTATTTTGGGTATTGAGTTTTAGTAAAAAAAAGTTGATAAAAAAATCCTCAAATTTTTTTTTCCGTGTACTTATTTTTTTCTCAATAGTCCTCAACAATACCTACAACTTTGCCGAAGACACCAAGTTGATCAGAAAATTCACTCAAAAGTTACAGCTGTTTGAATATTTACATACCATTTTTGTATGGACAGCTGCCAAAATTGTATGGAGACTTTTATGGGTGAACCAAGGACGCAAAATAGCTTATTTGGTCATAGGGAATGCCCCCACAAAGTTTGAGTCAAATCAAAAATTACAAAAAATAAAAATGGTCGAAATCGGCCGATTTTGTAGATTGATGGATAGTTCTCGCACCTAAAAAAATAAACATTTAAATTTACCTCAAACTTTGTAATGTAATATTTTTTTCATACCTTTTGATAATTTTTGTTTTTTAATTTTTAAATTGGCTTTAATGGTTTTACTGCACATACAAACAATTTCTTATAGAAATTCTTGATAATGTAATAATTCAAAAAGCTAAACAACAATAAATTGACCGAATGTCATTCCCTCAAAGAGTGAGATTGGGTAAATTTTAAAACGATTGGCATTTATGAACGGTGTGATAATACTTAACCAACCATATTCTGGAAAAATGTTTGGAAATTATTCAAGAACATTTCCCAAGATTGTTTATTTCGATTTAATTTGAAAAATGTTTAACAACAGTAATATCGTTTTTTGACCAAAAGTCACCTCCACTAAAGGAAGGTATATCATTTGTTGTTATAATTTTTTGAAAACTTTACAATTTTTTTTAGATTTTTCACCTGGGAAAACAACGTCCTGACGATAACGATAACCATTATTGTTATCGTTAGACGATAATATTATCGACGATAATTCTATCGATATCTAACCTTGATTTCTATGATCGCTCAACATTTCTAACAAAAACAGACCTGTAAAATTAGGCTATGTTTTCCGGTTTGCAAGCCAAAGTTTAACCAAAAGATCTTTTTGGGAAAATACATAAGCCGTGAAAGGGTTTTCACATGTCGACGTCGTCGTGCTATCTTGTCGCACCCGCCATTTTGACGTTCCGAGAAAAACGCGTTTTAATGTTTGACCTTGAATTAAAAAAAACGAGAGCACGCAATGTAAACAAAAAAACACGTTTTGTTTGGCTGACCATTCTGTGCATTGTCCCGAAGTTTGGTTGAAGTTGGTGCCGGAGTCTTGAGTTATAATTACAAATGTTTACGGTAGTCTAACTTGTACGTGCGTCAAACGCATCCGGACCTGAAATCCCTTTGGTCTTTTGTCGCACTTACATCAATTTTCAGGGAGTGACAAGATAGCACGACAAGATTGAATTTACTTTTGTATGGTTTTCATTGAATATCTTAGGATTGAAATCGAATTTTGGGGATCTGTGAAGGTCAAAAGGTGAGGCATTGTGAGCTGCACAAAATGGCGTTCTTAACTCAATTTGGCCCAAAATGCACGTACGACAAGCAAGCACGACGGCGACGATGTGGTTTGACATGATAAAATGGAAAAAATGGAATAAAATATAGTTAAAGATTTCTACCACAAATCAATTATGGAGGCGCATGGTACTCCCATGCATAACAAATCACCATACGCCTCCATAATTTTTCAAACAGAGCAATTCTCTACGAAATCGGTCTTTTTTCTTCAATTTTAATTTTTGTATTTTTTAAATCCGGCTGAAACTTTTTTGGTGCCTTCGGTATGCCCAAAGAAGCCATTTTGCATCATTAGTTTGTCCATATAATTTTCCATACAAATTCGGCAGCTGTCCATACAAAAATGATGTATGAAAATTCAAAAATCTGTATCTTTTGAAGGAATTTTTTGATCGATTTGGTGTCTTCGGCAAAGTTGTAGGTATGGATACGGACTACACTGGAAAAAAATAATACACGGTAAAAAAAATTTGGTGATTTTTTTATTTAACTTTTTGTCACTAAAACTTGATTTTCAAAAAAACACTATTTTTATTTTTTTTTATTTTTTTATATGTTTTAGAAGACATAAAATGCCAACTTTTCAGAAATTCTCAGGTTGTGCAAAAAATCATTGACCGAGTTATGAATTTTTTAATCAATACTGATTTTTTCAAAAAATCGAAATTTTGGTCGTAAAAATTTTTCAACTTCATTTATCGATGTAAAATCAAATTTGCAATCAAAAGTACTTTACTAAAATTTTGATAAAGTGCACCGTTTTCAAGTTATAGCCATATTTAAGTGACTTTTTTGAAAATAGTCGCAGTTTTCATTTTTAAATTAGTGCACATGTTTGCCCAGTTTTGAAAAAATATTTTGAAAAGCTGAGAAAATTCTCTATATTTTGCTTATTTGGACTTTGTTGATACGACCTTTAGTTGCTGAGATATTGCAATGCAAAGGTTTAAAAACAGGAAAATTGATGTTTTCTAAGTTTCACCCAAACAACCCACCATTTTCTATCGTCAATATCTCAGCAACTAATGGTCCGATTTTCAATGTTAATATATGAAACAATTGTGA
This sequence comes from Culex quinquefasciatus, assembly GCF_015732765.1. Classification (NCBI taxonomy): domain Eukaryota; kingdom Metazoa; phylum Arthropoda; class Insecta; order Diptera; family Culicidae; genus Culex; species Culex quinquefasciatus. Next base: position 41,810,311 of record NC_051861.1, on the reverse strand, counting down.
AATTTTCCGATTTTTCGAAAAAATATTTTGGAATTTTCAAATCAAGACAAACATTTTAAAAGGGCGTAATATTGAATGTTTGGCCTTTGTGAAATGTTAGTCTTGATTTGAAAATTCCAAAATATTTTTTCGAAGAGATCGGAAAATTTCACAAATGTTTCATATATTAACATTGAAAATCGGACCATTAGTTGCTGAGATATTGACGATAGAAAATGGTGGGTTGTTTGGGTGAAACTTAGAAAACATCAATTTTCCTGTTTTTAAACCTTTGCATTGCAATATCTCAGCAACTAAAGGTCGTATCAACAAAGTCCAAATAAGCAAAATATAGAATTTTCTCAGCTTTTCAAAATATTTTTTCAAAACTGGGCAAACATGTGCACTAATTTAAAAATGAAAACTGCGACTATTTTCAAAAAGTCACTTAAATATGGCTATAACTTGAAAACGGTGCACTTTATCAAAATTTCAGTAAAGTACTTTTTGATTGCAAATTTGATTTTACATCGAAAATGAAGTTGAAAAATTTTACGACAAAATTTCGATTTTTGAAAAATCAGTATTGATTAAAAATTCATAACTCGGTCAGTGATTTTTGCACAACCTGAAATTTCTGAAAAGTTGGCATTTTATGCCTTCTAAAACATATCAAAAATAAAAAAATTAAAAATAGTGTTTTTTTGTAAATCAAGTTTTAGTGATAAAAGTTAAATAAAAAATCACCAAATTTTTTTACCGTGTATTATTTTTTCCAGTGTAGTCCGTATCCATACCTACAACTTTGCCGAAGACACCAAATCGATCAAAAATTCCTTCAAAAGATACAGATTTTTGAATTTTCATACATCATTTTGTATGGACAGCTGCCGAATTTGTATGGAAAATTATATGGACAAACTAATGATGCAAAATGGCTTCTTTGGGCATACCGAAGGCACCAAAAAAGTTTCAGTCGGATTAAAAAATACAAAAAAAATCGAATGACCGAAATCCTAGAGAACTGCTCAACAGTCTCCCATAGTTCAGCTCTGGTCATGTATTCCGGCAGTTAATACAAAAATGTTAATTATTCTACCATCCCCAGCGAGCTCCTTTGAAACCTTCATTCCTACACTCGACCACATGTCTTAACTCATCCCAATCGCGCTCGGTCCGCTTAGTTGCCCCTCCTAATTCACTTGTTTGGTTCATTTCATTTCAATTTCATTCCGTTTTCGTTTGATCGCTCCCCAGCCGCCGAATGCCGTCGACGCGCTGATTGATTGCGTTTGCGTGACACAATTAAAATATGAATGTCTCAAATCTCGCTGCTTGTGCCAAACTGATTAGGACTGCTGCTGCTGCTGCTGGCTGGTGGTTGACGGTCAACCGTTTAGTAAACAATTTGCTCAACTTGGCGATGGTGTGGTCGCTTGTCGCAAGTCTCATTTGATTTTTTGTTGGGAAAATTTACCACAAAGTTTACTTGGAATTTCAAAACTCAGCAGAATTATGTGTGGCAAAACAGCACAACGGTGGAGATCTAAGAAGATTCGCCGGAGACAGAATGACTCTTGGCGACTACCAGAAGCTGCCGAGACCGAGAAAGATCAGTTGCTTCGCGACGGTTGATCGTTCAAGATCTGTTTTTCGTTTGTTTCAAGATGCACAATTTGTGAAAATAGAATTTTGTGTTTTTTTTTTTCTCGGCGTTTGACTGAAAATTTTCCTTTCTCCTATTATGTCACTGCCGTTGATGTGAATAAGACGAAAATACCAGGAAGTTTTGCTGTGGTTCAGCGTTAATTCGAGCTTGGTGTGATAATTGCAAGTGAAAATGAAATTTGCCACCCATCACCATCATCGATGGCACCTGCAGACCCTCGTCATCGTTGTGTGCTTCCTCGTGACGGTGGTTTTGGCTTCGCAGGAATCGGCGCTGGAAAAAGCGCGTCTTCATCGGGAAAATATGGTGCGGAAATATCTGAAAAAGCTGAAAAAAGAGGAAGGAGCTATTAAGCTGGTTGGTGGACGGGGAGATTTCGAAGGTAAGGTTTGTTGACTCTCATTCAAAATTTATGTTTACTGTAAAGAAGAAAGCTTGTTATTTAGAACTGTTGTTTTGAGCGGTGTTTGTGTACACACTGGCCAGCAGCGAAATAATGAGAAATTATAGTTTGTATAAGACTTGCACTAGGTGGTGACAAAATTCTTCAGAGTGGACGAATCTCTAACAAATTCTTTTGAAATCGTATTGATAAGGCTGGTACAAATTTTATTTAAAGTTTTGTCTCTCCTCTTGGCTCGAAAAATCAGGGGGCAAAAAATTATTTTTTCAAACATCTTCAAAATTTAAATGGAAGTACGTAAATCAGCTAAAATCAATTTAAAATGCGTTTTCCTGCGTTTAGAATAACTTTTAGCATGTGTGAGTTGATTTAATAACTATGAATTTTAGAAATTTTTCGATGTTTAGTTTTTTTTCGCTAAAATGTTTTTGTCAAAAATTTCATTTTTTGAAAATTAATGATTGCCCCCCCCCCCACTCCATCCCGGCCAGAGCCGAGGGACTACAACTTTAAAAAATATTTGCATCGGCCTAAGTAAAGTGAGCAACTCGGTCTTTTTTCTTCAATTTTAATTTTTGTATTTTTTTAATCCGACTGAAACTTTTTTGGTGCCTTCGGTATGCCCAAAGAAGCCATTTTGCATCATTGGTTTGTCCATATAATTTTCCATACAAGTTTGGCAGCTGTCCATACAAAAATGATATGTGAAAATTCAAAAATATGTATCTTTTGAATGAATTTTTTGATCGATTTGGTGTCTTCGGCAAAGTTGTAGGTATGGATATGGACTACACTGGAAAAAAATAATACACGGTAAAAAAAAATTGGTGATTTTTTTATTTAACTTTTTATCACTAATACTTGATTTACAAAAAAAAACTATTTTTTTTTAATTTGTTTTAGAGGACATAAAATTACAACTTTTCAGAAATTTCCAGGTTGTGCAAAAAATCATTGACCGAGTTATGAATTTTTGAATCAAAACTGATTTTTTCAAAAAATCGAAATTTCGGTCGTAAAAATTTTTCAACTTCATTTTTCGATGTAAAATCAAATTTGCAATCAAAAAGTACTTTAGTGAAATTTTGATAAAGTACACCGTTTTCAAGTTATAGCCATATTTGAGTGACTTTTTTGAAAATAGTCGCAGTTTTTCATTTTTTTTTAAATTAGTGCACATGTTTGCCCAGTTTTGAAAAAAATATTTTTGAAAAGCTGAGAAAATTCTCTATATTTTGCTTTTTCGGACTTTGTTGATACGACCCTTAGTTGCTGAGAAATTGCCATGCAAATGTTTAAAAACAGGAAAATTGATGTTTTTTAAGTCTCACCCAAACAACCCACCATTTTCTATCGTCAATATCTCAGCAACTAATGGTCCGATTGTCAATGTTAAAATATGAAACATTCGTGAAATTTTGAAAAAAATATTTGCAAAATTTTCAAATCAAGACTAAAATTTCAAAAAGACCAAACATTTAATATTACGGCCTTTTGATATGTTAGTCTTGATTTAAAATTTCTGTAAATATTTTTTTCGAAAAGATCGAAAAATTTCACGAATGTTTTATATTTTAACATTGTAAATCGGACCATTAGTTGCTGAGATATCGAGAAAATGGTGGGTTGTTTGGGTGAGACTTAAAAAACATCAATTTTCCTGTTTTTAAACCTTTGCATGGCAATTTCTCAGCAACTAAGGGTCGTATCAACAAAGTCCAAAAAAGCAAAATATAGAAAATTTTCTCAGCAATTCAAAAATATTTTTTTCAAAGCTGGGCAAACATGTGCACTAATTCAAAAAAATGAAAAACTGCGACTATTTTCAAAAAAGTCACTTAAATATGGCTATAACATGAAAACGGTGCACTTTACCAAAGTACTTTTTGATTGCAAATTTGATTTTACATCGAAAAATGAAGTTGAAAAATTTTTACGACCAAAATTTCGATTTTTTGAAAAAATCAGTATTGATTCAAACATTCATAACTCGGTCAATGATTTTTCGCACAACCTGGAAATTTCTGAAAAGTTGGCATTTTATGTCCTCTAAAACATATCAAAAAATAAAAAAAAAATAAAAATAGTGTTTTTTTGTAAATCAAGTTTTAGTGTTAAAAAGTTAAATAAAAAAATCACCAAATTTTTTTTACCGTGTATTATTTTTTTCCAGTGTAGTCCGTATTCATACCTACAACTTTGCCGAAGGCATCAAATCGATCAGAAAATTCCTTCAAAAGATACATATTTTTGAATTTTCACATATCATTTTTGTATGGACAGCTGCCAAATTTGTATGGAAAATTATATGGACAAACTAATGATGCAAAATGGCTTCTTTGGGCATACCGAAGGCACCAAAAAAGTTTCAGTCGGATTGAAAAATAAAAATCTAATGACCGAAATCCTAGAGAACTGCTCAAGTATCACTAATCAACCAAATTCAATTGTTAAAGTGGGACACAAATACTCTTCCAGATTCACTTCCCCGTTTTTTTTTTACCTTTTCCCAACTCAAGATCACCATTATCATTATCCTAAGTTTGGGCAAACCCCTACCAATCAGTTTGGGGTGGCGGCAAAAGATAAGGCGACTCTCCCTGAATGGAATTCGATGAAACTGTATCTATTCAAAAGCATAAAAGTCAATCTCGTTATCCTTCCTTTCGGTGAGTTGCGAAAAGAAGAGACGAAAAATGAAGGGAAAAGGGGCAAAAAACGGGGTTGCTTGCATTCTTTTGTCCTGATGGATGTCCCTATTTTTGGCTCTTCTCGTTTCTTTCTACGAATCTTGACGGTCTATTTTCCGGATCAGTCCATCCGAACAGATACAGTCCTACAAATACAGAAGGACCAACAACGGGGCTAGCTCATCATGCTGCTAGTAGCTGGGCGTGCGCTGGGGGTCGGTAAGTGTGTTATCTTTCGTCAAGGTCAGTCTGCTCCAGTGCCTTATCGAGTTTCTTTTTCCCCAACTGCTTGGCATCGTCGTGGTCTCTGTTGATCACTGGTTTAAGGACGTGTGACGAGAAATTGGATCTTGAGGTGGCACAATGACTTTCACTTGGAATTGTCTTAATTTTTATTGAATATGTATGTCCAAGTGAAAGCTGAAATCTGGTAACCATTTTGAATTGTTTTGCAAACCATTATTCACCCCTGTCATCAACTTGTTTGAATCATGCTAGGGGCAGGGGGGGCAGAATGGCCCATGGAGGCAGAATCGGCCACCCTTGGTTTTGGGCTTTAGAATGGATTTAGACCAACTGCCTTATAAAGGACGTCAAAAAACATCACCCCACCGAAAACCACGTTTGAATTCATTTTATTTTTCGAATTATGAGCAAAAATGTAAATTTGTTGACAAAACCACGCAAATGCTGTTTGTTTCGAGATTCTTAAATAAGCTTTCCCGAAAGTAAGTTTGTTTCTAAAAGTTTGTTCAATGTTTATAATCTTACCAGGAGCTATTACGAAGGTAATCAAACAACTACGGAACCTTGAAATCATTCAGAGGCTTGGTGGTGGAAGTGTTAAATTAAAATCCACTTGGGGGCAGAATGGACCACCCTTTTCCTGCCTTATAAAAACAACACTACTCGACAAAACAAAACTTGTGTCAAGGGATTGACGATATCTCATCGGTTCCTCAGAGAAAAGGCATCCCCGAATCCGATGCAATCGACAGAATTTGATTTTATGTCCACGCGGACTGACGAGAAGCTGGTAAATTTTTTAACATAAAAAAATCGAACAATTTAAAAAAAACTTGCGTCTCCTCCCAACTAGGGGAAAGTGGGGCAAGTGTAACAAGCTAAGGAAATGCTCGTTATAACCCATTAAAAACGTTAGAAAATCTGTCGGATTTTTTATTATCATCTTATTCCAGGTCTTGACTAAACTTTTGTAATAACAAGTTTTAAAAAAATCCTGTTTATCAATGTAAAAAATTGATTTTAAAATTTTTGATTTTCCGTACGTTCTACTCAACTAGTGGGGCAAGACGAACAACCCGTTGGGGCAAGAGGATCAGTGCATGAGACAACATGTTAATTTGCTAACAATTGAATTGTTATCACTTAGATACATCAGGTTAGAATGTAATTGAAACGTTTCTTTCATTTTTAGATTAAATAATAATATTTTGGTAAAAATTTAGTCGCTTTTACGAAAAAAAATTATTACTTAGATGATAAATAGTAAAATTTCATAATATCACTATATTTTGCATGGACAATTTTTTTTAACAATTGTTCATCAGTTTTTAAGTACTTTAATGTATTTATTTCTGCATAAAATATGTTGTTGCTGTAATTCGTAATTTTTTCCATACTAAAAATCCATATGGTACACTTGCCCCATCTGGACAAGAATTTTTAAAAGCTCTCTACAAAAATAACGAAAAGTTAAATCATACTTTATAACAGGTGCAAGTCATTGGTAGGGACACTACTGATCTAGGAAAAATAGCATTTTGATAAAATGAGCCTTAAAACGTGCCCTAAGCCTTATTTTGTACTTTCCAAATATTATAAGAAAACAAAGGTTTTGATAAAAACTTCATTAAATCTTATGCCCCGTGGCGTTTACGTCATTTTGGCGGTTATGTGGTAGTAGAATCAGCTAATTGCATTGCTAGCAACAATTCCTCATACTGGAAATAATCAAAATTGTACAAATTACGGCCGTAGGAGCGATTGTTCCTCTTGCCCCATATGGTCGTCTTGCCCCACCTTCCCCTATATGAGCCATCTACAAAAATATGGAGGCGCCTGGTGCATAGCCATTTCCTTTAAGCACAACGGAAACAACCAATACAAATGTATAAAAAAGTTGTCAAGTTCGGGGGGTCCACAGCTAGCATTTTTTGTACGATTATAAAAATAAATATTAAAAGTTTAAAATTAAAATATTTGAAAAACTTTTTTTTTAAATATATTTGTTTACTAAAATTTTATGTTTCTCAAAGGTCTATGGGTACTTCGGGATGTCCATGGTAATCCAAGGACTCCTAGAGTTAAGATCTATGAGTCTACCGCCGTAACAAGCAAGAGGTCGTCGGATTTTGACCCCGGATTATGTGCGTATAGCATCAGTGGATATGGTAGACTACTATATGAATGTAATGGGATGTACATGGTCATCCAAGGACTCCTGGAGCTAAGATCTACGAGTCTACCGCCGTAACAAGCAAGAGGTCGTCGGATTTTGACCCCGGATCATGTGAGTATAGCATCAGTGGATATGGTAGACTACTATATGAATGTAATGGGATGTACATGGTCATCCAAGGACTCCCTGGAGTTAAGATCTATGAGTCTACCGCCGTAACAAGCAAGAGGTCGTCGGATTTTGACCCCGGATCATGTGCGTATAGCACCAGTGGATATGGTAGACTACTATATGAATGTAATGGGATGTCCATGGTCATCCAAGGACTCCCTGGAGTTAAGATCTATGAGTCTACCGCCGTAACAAGCAAGAGGTCGTCGGATTTTGACCCCGGATTATGTGCGTATAGCATCAGTGGATATGGTAGACTACTATATGAATGTAATGGGATGTACATGGTCATCCAAGGACTCCCTGGAGCTAAGATCTACGAGTCTACCGCCGTAACAAGCAAGAGGTCGTCGGATTTTGACCCCGGATCATGTGAGTATAGCATCAGTGGATATGGTAGACTACTATATGAATGTAATGGGATGTACATGGTCATCCAAGGACTCCCTGGAGTTAAGATCTACGAGTCTACCGCCGTAACAAGCAAGAGGTCGTCGGATTTTGACCCCGGATCATGTGAGTATAGCATCAGTGGATATGGTAGACTACTATATGAATGTAATGGGATGTACATGGTCATCCAAGGACTCCCTGGAGTTAAGATCTATGAGTCTACCGCCGTAACAAGCAAGAGGTCGTCAGATTTTGACCCCGGATCATGTGCGTATAGCATCAGTGGATATGGTAGACTACTATATGAATGTAATGGGATGTACATGGTCATCCAAGGACTCCCTGGAGTTAAGATCTACGAGTCATCAGTGGATATGGTAGACTACTATATGAATGTAATGGGATGTACATGGTCATCCAAGGACTCCCTGGAGTTAAGATCTACGAGTCTACCGCCGTAACAAGCAAGAGGTCGTCGGATTTTGACCCCGGATCATGTGAGTATAGCATCAGTGGATATGGTAGACTACTATATGAATGTAATGGGATGTACATGGTCATCCAAGGACTCCCTGGAGTTAAGATCTACGAGTCTACCGCCGTAACAAGCAAGAGGTCGTCGGATTTTGACCCCGGATTATGTGCGTATAGCATCAGTGGATATGGTAGACTACTATATGAATGTAATGGGATGTACATGGTCATCCAAGGACTCCCTGGAGTTAAGATCTACGAGTCTACTGCCGTAACAAGCAAGAGGTCGTCGGATTTTGACCCCGGATCATGTGAGTATAGCATCAGTGGATATGGTAGACTACTATATGAATGTAATGGGATGTACACGGTCATCCAAGGACTCCCTGGAGTTAAGATCTACGAGTCTACCGCCGTAACAAGCAAGAGGTCGTCGGATTTTGACCCCGGATCATGTGAGTATAGCATCAGTGGATATGGTAGACTACTATATGAATGTAATGGGATGTACATGGTCATCCAAGGACTCCCTGGAGTTAAGATCTACGAGTCTACCGCCGTAACAAGCAAGAGGTCGTCGGATTTTGACCCCGGATCATGTGAGTATAGCATCAGTGGATATGGTAGACTACTATATGAATGTAATGGGATGTCCATGGTCATCCAAGGACTCCCTGGAGTTAAGATCTATGAGTCTACCGCCGTAACAAGCAAGAGGTCGTCAGATTTTGACCCCGGATCATGTGCGTATAGCATCAGTGGATATGGTAGACTACTATATGAATGTAATGGGATGTACATGGTCTTCTAAGGACTCCCTGGAGTTAAGATCTACGAGTCTACCGCCGTAACAAGCAAGATGTCGTCGGATTTTGACCCCGGATCATGTGCGTATAGCACCAGTGGATATGGTAGACTACTATATGAATGTAATGGGATGTCCATGGTCATCCAAGGACTCCCTGGAGTTAAGATCTATGAGTCTACCGCCGTAACAAGCAAGAGGTCGTCAGATTTTGACCCCGGATCATGTGAGTATAGCATCAGTGGATATGGTAGACTACTATATGAATGTAATGGGATGTACATGGTCATCCAAGGACTCCCTGGAGTTAAGATCTACGAGTCTACCGCCGTAACAAGCAAGAGGTCGTCGGATTTTGACCCCGGATCATGTGCGTATAGCATCAGTGGATATGGTTGACTACTATATGAATGTAATGGGATGTACATGGTCATCCAAGGACTCCCTGGAGTTAAGATCTACGAGTCTACCGCCGTAACAAGCAAGAGGTCGTCGGATTTTGAGCCCGGATTATGTGCGTATAGCATCAGTGGATATGGTAGACTACTATATGAATGTAATGGGATGTACATGGTCATCCAAGGACTCCCTGGAGTTAAGATCTACGAGTCTACCGCCGTAACAAGCAAGAGGTCGTCGGATTATGACCCCGGATCATGTGCGTATAGCACCAGTGGATATGGTAGACTACTATATGAATGTAATGGGATGTCCATGGTCATCCAAGGACTCCCTGAAGTTAAGATCTATGAGTCTACCGCCGTAACAAGCAAGAGGTCGTCAGATTTTGACCCCGGATCATGTGCGTATAGCACCAGTGGATATCGTAGACTACTATATGAATGTAATGGGATGTCCATGGTCATCCAAGGACTCCTGGAGTTAAGATCTACGAGTCTACCGCCGTAACAAGCAAGAGGTCGTCGGATTTTGACCCCGGATCATGTGCGTATAGCACCAGTGGATATGGTAGACTACTATATGAATGTAATGGGATGTCCATGGTCATCCAAGGACTCCCTGGAGTTAAGATCTATGAGTCTACCGCCGTAACAAGCAAGAGGTCGTCAGATTTTGACCCCGGATCATGTGAGTATAGCATCAGTGGATATGGTAGACTACTATATGAATGTAATGGGATGTACATGGTCATCCAAGGACTCCCTGGAGTTAAGATCTACGAGTCTACCGCCGTAACAAGCAAGAGGTCGTCGGATTTTGACCCCGGATCATGTGCGTATAGCATCAGTGGATATGGTTGACTACTATATGAATGTAATGGGATGTACATGGTCATCCAAGGACTCCCTGGAGTTAAGATCTACGAGTCTACCGCCGTAACAAGCAAGAGGTCGTCGGATTTTGAGCCCGGATTATGTGCGTATAGCATCAGTGGATATGGTAGACTACTATATGAATGTAATGGGATGTACATGGTCATCCAAGGACTCCCTGGAGTTAAGATCTACGAGTCTACCGCCGTAACAAGCAAGAGGTCGTCGGATTATGACCCCGGATCATGTGCGTATAGCACCAGTGGATATGGTAGACTACTATATGAATGTAATGGGATGTCCATGGTCATCCAAGGACTCCCTGAAGTTAAGATCTATGAGTCTACCGCCGTAACAAGCAAGAGGTCGTCAGATTTTGACCCCGGATCATGTGCGTATAGCACCAGTGGATATCGTAGACTACTATATGAATGTAATGGGATGTCCATGGTCATCCAAGGACTCCCTGGAGTTAAGATCTACGAGTCTACCGCCGTAACAAGCAAGAGGTCGTCGGATTTTGACCCCGGATCATGTGCGTATAGCACCAGTGGATATGGTAGACTACTATATGAATGTAATGGGATGTCCATGGTCATCCAAGGACTCCCTGGAGTTAAGATCTATGAGTCTACCGCCGTAACAAGCAAGAGGTCGTCGGATTTTGACCTCGGATCATGTGCGTATAGCATCGGTGGATATGGTAGACTACTATATGAATGTAATGGGATGTACATGGTCATCCAAGGACTCCCTGGAGTTAAGATCTACGAGTCTACCGCCGTAACAAGCAAGAGGTCGTCGGATTTTGACCCCGGATCATGTGAGTATAGCATCAGTGGATGTGGTAGACTACTATATGAATGTAATGGGATGTACATGGTCATCCAAGGACTCCCTGGAGTTAAGATCTACGAGTCTACTGCCGTAACAAGCAAGAGGTCGTCGGATTTTGACCCCGGATCATGTGAGTATAGCATCAGTGGATATGGTAGACTACTATATGAATGTAATGGGATGTACATGGTCATCCAAGGACTCCCTGGAGTTAAGATCTACAATCGATGTAAAGTTATCGAAATATTTAAGTTTGAACGATGAACAAAAGTCCTTGCTTACCACTTTAGCCAAACGGCGACCTCTTTTTTGTTACGGCGGTAGACTCGTAGATCTTAACTCCAGGGAGTCCTTGGATGACCATGTACATCCCATTACATTCATATAGTAGTCTACCATATCCACTGATGCTATACGCACATAATCCGGGGTCAAAATCCGACGACCTCTTGCTTGTTACGGCGGTAGACTCGTAGATCTTAACTCCAGGGAGTGCTTAGATGACCATGTACATCCCATTACATTCATATAGTAGTCTACCATATCCACTGATGCTATACTCACATGATCCGGGGTCAAAATCTGACGACCTCTTGCTTGTTACGGCGGTAGACTCATAGATCTTAACTCCAGGGAGTCCTTGGATGACCATGGACATCCCATTACATTCATATAGTAGTCTACCATATCCACTGGTGCTATACGCACATGATCCGGGGTCAAATCCGACGACCTCTTGCTTGTTACGGCGGTAGACTCGTAGATCTTAACTCCAGGGAGTCCTTAGAAGACCATGTACATCCCATTACATTCATATAGTAGTCTACCATATCCACTGATGCTATACGCACATGATCCGGGGTCAAAATCTGACGACCTCTTGCTTGTTACGGCGGTAGACTCATAGATCTTAACTCCAGGGAGTCCTTGGATGACCATGGACATCCCATTACATTCATATAGTAGTCTACCATATCCACTGATGCTATACTCACATGATCCGGGGTCAAAATCCGACGACCTCTTGCTTGTTACGGCGGTAGACTCGTAGATCTTAACTCCAGGGAGTCCTTGGATGACCATGTACATCCCATTACATTCATATAGTAGTCTACCATATCCACTGATGCTATACTCACATGATCCGGGGTCAAAATCCGACGACCTCTTGCTTGTTACGGCGGTAGACTCGTAGATCTTAACTCCAGGGAGTCCTTGGATGACCGTGTACATCCCATTACATTCATATAGTAGTCTACCATATCCACTGATGCTATACTCACATGATCCGGGGTCAAAATCCGACGACCTCTTGCTTGTTACGGCAGTAGACTCGTAGATCTTAACTCCAGGGAGTCCTTGGATGACCATGTACATCCCATTACATTCATATAGTAGTCTACCATATCCACTGATGCTATACGCACATAATCCGGGGTCAAAATCCGACGACCTCTTGCTTGTTACGGCGGTAGACTCGTAGATCTTAACTCCAGGGAGTCCTTGGATGACCATGTACATCCCATTACATTCATATAGTAGTCTACCATATCCACTGATGCTATACGCACATGATCCGGGGTCAAAATCTGACGACCTCTTGCTTGTTACGGCGGTAGACTCATAGATCTTAACTCCAGGGAGTCCTTGGATGACCATGTACATCCCATTACATTCATATAGTAGTCTACCATATCCACTGATGCTATACTCACATGATCCGGGGTCAAAATCCGACGACCTCTTGCTTGTTACGGCGGTAGACTCGTAGATCTTAACTCCAGGGAGTCCTTGGATGACCATGTACATCCCATTACATTCATATAGTAGTCTACCATATCCACTGATGCTATGATGATGATCCGGGGTCAAAATCCGACGACCTCTTGCTTGTTACGGCGGTAGACTCGTAGATCTTAGCTCCAGGGAGTCCTTGGATGACCATGTACATCCCATTACATTCATATAGTAGTCTACCATATCCACTGATGCTATACGCACATAATCCGGGGTCAAAATCCGACGACCTCTTGCTTGTTACGGCGGTAGACTCATAGATCTTAACTCTAGGGAGTCCTTGGATTACCATGGACATCCCGAAGTACCCATAGACCTTTGAGAAACATAAAATTTTAGTAAACAAATATATTTAAAAAAAAAGTTTTTCAAATATTTTAATTTTAAACTTTTAATATTTATTTTTATAATCGTACAAAAAATGCTAGCTGTGGACCCCCCGAACTTGACAACTTTTTTATACATTTGTATTGGTTGTTTCCATTGTGCTTAAAGGAAATGGCTATGCACCAGGCGCCTCCATATTTTTGTAGATGGCTCATATAGTTGGGAGGAGACGCAAGTTTTTTTTTAAATTGTTTGATTTTTTTATGTTAAAAAATTTACCAGCTTCTCGTCAGTCCGCGTGTTCATAAAATCAAATTCTGTCGATTGCATCGGATTCGGGGATGCCTTTTCTCTGAGGAACCGATGAGATATCGTCAATCCCTTGACACAAGTTTTGTTTTGTCGAGTAGTGAATCAAAAGTTACGAAAATTTAGCTAAACCCGGGCAGACGGTAATAACAAAATTGATAATATTTCAATAACAAATCCTGTTAACATAACAAAAAGTGTTATTATTTTATCCTGAAGTTCAACTTCAAGAAGAAAAAATAATAACAGTTTCTGATAAAATAACAAAATTTGGTATTGAAGTGATATTATCAGTGTTGCAAAAGAGTGATAGAAAAGCTATCAATAGATTATCTCTGCACCAAAAATATCCGAGAGTATAGCGGCCGTCACTATAGCTTGTGAGATCTCTTCTTGTGTCTCGTGATTCCCAGCGATGCCATTCTCTCTCTATCACTCCTTCCCTTTTCCTTGACTATGCGCTCTCACCGCTGAGTCTCTCAACCTCTCCGAAAACTGTAATGAGAGAACGCGAGATGGCGATTAGGAGCCGACCACGCATGACGCCCCTTCAAACTGCATTTGCAAAATTGGTTTTGTGGCGGCTTTTGTGGTTAAACGCTGTTGCGGTAGGATGTTCGTGGAAGCGAGAAGAGAGAAAAGGAAAATGTCAATCGCGAGTGGGTAAACACGAAAACGTGTTCGGCTATGTTCGGCGCTGAGAGTTTCAATGAAGAGAGAAGAGCAGTTGTATTTGAGGCATGAATATTCAGGCGAGATAATTGAAGTTGCTGAGAGCTGATATTTTGATATTTTAACAACCCTGGATATTATATTGAAAAAAAATTTATAACACGCTAATAAGAGGAAATGTTATACATTTCAAAAACTCTCTTAATAACAAAATTTGTTATTCGTTCGGTATACTGACTTAGAAATAAAATTACTATAAACCGCACCAATGGAAATGTTTCTAAGTATCCATAACACAATCTGTTATTATTTTTTCTTTTGTTAAATATGTTTAGATCTTTGGGACAATTTTGTCTAATTACGTCGGGGTCATTATTTTGGCCATGAAATGGAGTCCTTAAGCTAAAATTATTCTAAAAAGTTGAAATTTTGAAAGTTGATTTTTTTAAATTATTTGATATACCCCCTAAGGGACTTTGCTAAAATTGGCTAGAACTATGGGATAATTTTGACCAATTTCGTCAGGGTCATTATTTTGGCCATGAAATGGGGTCCTTAAGCTAAAATTATTCTAAAAAGTTGAAATTTTAGAAGTTGATTTTTTAAATTATTTGTTATACCCCCTAAGAGACTTTGCTAAAATTGGCTAGAACTATGGGATAATTTTGACCAATTTCATCGGGGTCATTTATTTTACCATGAAATGGGGTTTCAAGCTAAAATTAATCCGATAAAATTAACTTTTGCGAGTTCATTTTTTTTTAATTTTGTTATATTCCCTAACAGAATTGATTTATTTATTGAGAATTTTTGAAGTGTGAATAACAAAAACTGTTATTATTTTCAGAGCCAGGAAGTCGGAGCTGACGTTGAAGTTCGAACAATTTTCAGCAACTTTTACTTGGAGTCGGAATCTGTGAAGTCGGGTATTTTTGGAGAGCTGAAGTCGTCGTTGACGTCATATCCTGCATCCAGAGTCGGAGTTGTCTTCAAAGTATGGATTCAAAGTCGCCTGGAGGTACCCTACTCTGCAGCCCTGACTAGTACAGAGGAGTTATGGCAACTGCAGGTTTATTTGCAAATTACAAATAAACCAAAACAATTTTTTTTTTGTTATGGAGACATACCAGTTCAATAACATTTTTTGTTATTATGCTGCTCCACCTCTCCGCACAAAATAACAAATCTTGTTATTCCTTCATGATTCCTTCTGTGTTATTGGTTTGTTATTGCAATAACAACATAATAACAGTTTAAGTTGTTCTTCGAACAAATCTTTGTTATTGATTTTTGTTATTTTAACAACTAATCCAATCATCCCAATAACATACTTCGATATTCTCACTATATCAAAAACTGACCTTCCCAAGATATTTCCGTCTGCTCGGGAATGGATTATTTCACTCCTGGTAGCTTCACAAATCACGTTTAATGCAACATTTGTTGATTTTTAAGTTGTTTTGATGCTTATTTGTAAAAATAGTGTCTTATTTCAACATATTATAACTATTTTCAAAATTTTTTTGTTTTGGTAAGTGACTATTTTCATAAAAGTGGTATAACTTCATGGAAACTACGTTAGAAAGGTCCCTTTAATCATTTATTATCTCCCTTCAACGTTTTATTAGACAAAATGGCTTGTTTTCTAAGGTGGCCCATTCTGCCCCGCACCCAGGAAAAGTAACAAAAAAAAAAAACTTTTTTTTAAAGTGGCTCAAAAATAGTTTTCAGCTAAAAATTTTCATCAGCCAAGTATACAACATTGAAGGGAACATCCCAAAGCATAAACCTACTACACTGAATTCATAAATTTGTATGTTTTTCCATGGTTTTTGTCGCATTTTACTTAGGCGGGCCGTTCTGCTTCCCCTGCCCCTATAACTCGAAAATATTTGGAATAGAGTATGGTTGAGGAAACTCACGTTCAGGTTCAAAGAAAAACATTGTTTGTCCAATATTAATGGATGCTTTTTTTAATATTTCATTTTGTGCAAATTTAAATTTACTTTGTATGAATTCACATTTGATATTATAATTACACAGTAGTTAGTCGATGTTAGTAGACGATTAACAAGTTCTTAAACAAAAAGGTCGCCCTCAGCAAAACCCAAGAGAAACATTGCATTTTGCAAATTTGCTAAGTTGCGCCGCAAAACGCTGTCGCGTTTGTTATGAATTTGTTAGCAGTGGTCTTCAATGTGTTCCGTTTTATTGAATATCTCGAAAAGGCGCAAAAATCGAATTGTTGACTCTTAGGCTCAATTCTGACAGCAGATTCAGATTTCGTTAGGGTGGTCCCATATGGTTTTCCCTTGAAAATAAGACTTTTTCAAATGAAGATAACTCGAGTTTAAAGAAAAAACACCCCTGAGATTTTTTCAGCGTTTGTAGTGCTGAATCTCCTCTTTCAAATGCAACCTAGCGCTTAAAATTTGGCTTGCGCCTTTTCGAGATATTCATTTAAACGGAACGCCTTGCATATGTTTACATGAAAATGGCTGTAACTGTTGACCCTTAAATCCAAATTGACCTGTTCAAAATGAAAATGTTGTATTTGTAGAGCTCTAAGAGTGTCCCGAACATTACTTTTCTCTAAATCTTAACCCTGAATTGCCACGTTAAAAAAACAGATTTTTGAAGGTTTGCTCAGATGCTTTCCATAAATTTGGTTGTGGAAGGCGTAGATTACGAGATAAAATTTTGGTGTCTCCGACAAAGTTGCTTGGATTGGCAAGCTCAACAACTTTCTAGAAGAAAAAAAATTTCCAATTTTTTTTAAATTTTCAACCAACCCATTTTCGGAAAAAAACATTTTTTGTACGCTAAAAAATAAACTTCTTAACCAATTCTAAGCTACTTCAGTTGGAGTGAAATTAGTTCAAAGTTATTTTTACGGAATTTGCAATTTCTCAGGTTTTGAAAGGTCCCCTTGTAACGTCATGATTCGAACTCCCGGACGCTTCGAAACCCGGACACTTCAACTTGCTTTATCAATTATTTGGATATAAGTGCGCATTATGAATGTCAAAACTGTGTTATTTGATGAATTCTAACATCAACTTTCATTTAAAGATTGTTTGAACGCTGTAGTTAATGCCGAAACAATTAAATAAAATAAAATTATAAGTTTACCAAAAATGCGAAACATTTCAACAGAAATATTTCATAGGCGTCCGAAGCACCGGGAAGGCAAAGCAGAAATTAGTGGTTTTGATTTCCTTAAATTCTAGCCATTTTTATATAAACTATCAATTGTTTTGATGTTAACAGCTTATTTGAGACCTAAAGAATGCCATTCACTAACATTTCAGTCCAAATTTGTGCTATTCATAAGTAAAATCGAGTGTCCGGAATTTGAAGCAAAAGTGTCCGGATTTCGAATCAGCTCTTATCAGTGTCCGGGATTCGAAGCACAACAAGTCATTTTAATTTTCAAATTCTGCTGAAAAATTGTTAGAAAAGACATATTTTGCATGCATTCCCTTAAAACTGACTATTTATACTATATCCTGATGATATTTCTACATTTCCAACTTATTACATGTTTTTTTGCCAGCTATAACAAAAATAATATGGTACTAAGTGTCCGGATTTCGAATCATGACGTTACAAGTATAGGCGCCATAAGAGGAGAGCGCCCTTAATTCACCAACAGCGACTAACTAGTTCTAAATCGTACAGCTCAGCCCTGGACCCCTCTTCGATTTGCGTGAAACCGAGGTCCGATTTTTGATATCTCGTGACGGAGGGGTGGTACCGCGACCATTTGGTACCACTTCGATACCTTTGGATCTCCTTTGGGATGATCTAGGTCCTCCAAAGTGTCCTGGAATACAGATCTTAGAGTCTACCACCGTAACAACACGATTCTATCAAGTTTCCTCACCCCGTACTTACTCTCATCTTTCGAACCATGAAAATCAAGAATCAACCCGAAGCAGCAGAAGTTGAAAATGTCACGTGAATTCCGGCTCGGATCCAGTACGGATCCGTTTTTACATTCGATGGCCATCCGTTCTCCGTCACGGAAAGTGCCTCCGGGGAGGAATGAAAAAAAAAAACTTGGGGATAAAGAGATTTTGTCCACGTGTCCTGACCCTCGTCCCGGGCCCCACCAGATTGCTTCCTCTCTCAGGGCCAATCCACTCGCGATGTAAAGGTAAAGCAATTTATCTGTTTCACTTTTTTTTTGTCCAGTTTAAGTTTGCCTTTTAAGACAGGTAAAAACGAATGCTTTTGGGGGAATTTCCATTGGTTGATTGCAATGAAAACAGGTGATTTTCTGTAAATTGTTGAATGATTTTTAAATTTGGAGAAATAAAAATAAAAAATCACAATTTTAAAACTACAATACGAAGAAAGGCACAAATATAAGAAAGAAGCATTCTTAATCATAAGTATAAAAACATTAAAAGTTACGAACTTTGATGTAACTTCTGTTTTTTTTTTTCTTTGAAAGAACATTCAACAAATTATTTTGGAAGGCATAGAAAATTAAAAATTTACAAGTATAAAACTTAAAAATAACATGAAGAAGCTTTAAGTTCACTTGAAACTCAACAAATATCTTAGGAAGTTAAAAACAAACTATGGAATTTTTTTTTTTTTTTTTTTTTTTTGAAAGGTCCATTAAACCACATTTTTAGTTTTTTTTTTCTTTTTGGGTGTTTTAATTACCCCTGACTCAAGGGGGTTTCAAAAACACCCAAAAAGCAAAAACTGGAAATTTGGTTTATTGGACCTTTCAAAACAAAAAAACTCCAGAACTAAACAAAAATTGAAGACCCAACAAACTGACTGCAAATGTCAACCGAAAAGAAGTAAAAACCCGGACAAGAGTCAATTCCTTCCTTGAGGGGGGGAAAGCAAATTGGATTTTATCGTTTGTGTATTTGGGAAAACTGAAAGTTTTCCTCGTTATTCCCTCGGGGGCAAACGAGCTCCCAGACAGTCGCTTTCCCGGGTGAAAATCGGCCAGGCCGAAGATTGGAGAGAGATAAGTTGAAGATAAAAGTATTTTTCCTGGGGCAAAAGGAAAAAAAAGTTTGGGCCTTTGAATATGTATGGAACACAGTTGGGTTGTTTATTTCGATTCGAAATCGAATGGCAGTGTGGATTAGAGTCGTTATAGCGATCAATATTTTATCGGTGTTTGACGGGAAATTTTCGGTGGGATTAAACTGAAGATGCTCAGTGAGATTCGCCTGTTTATTGTTTCTGGTGGATATGAAGTTTTATGAATTCAGGGTGATTTGAGGGGATCGATGCTGTTCCTCAATGTCTTTTGGAACATTTTAATTGAGCAAACTGAACCCTTTCAATAAAATTCCTCCTAATTCCAGGCAACATCGAAATCTTCCACGACGGCCGTTGGGGTGCGATCTGCGACGACGAGTGGGATTCGACCGAGGCGGAAGTGGTCTGCCGGCAGTTGGGCTTCCCCGGCCACCTCAAGCCCACCCACAGTGGCCACTTTGGGAAGGCGAAGCGTAAGTAAATTAATCCGACAAAAGCCGCTTAATGCCCGGCTTTTTGGTTCTTCAACTTCAGTAACTTCAGTTGGCCACTCTGCCAGGAGTGTGTGTCTTTAATTTGAATTTTGTGTGCTCGTGCCGTTTGAAAAGGAAAGTTCTGGATGGATAATCTGTTCTGCACCGGGAAGGAGCGCGAGCTGGCCGATTGTCACTTTGACGGATGGGGCCACAGTGACTGCGAGCCGAGTGAGGCTGCCGGGGTAATTTGTCAGGATGATCAACAAGAGGAGCAGGACGAGCAGGAAGACAGCCTGACCGAAAAGCCAATTCCAGAGCGGCTTAAGCCAAAAATGGCACGCCTGGAGACGGCCGAGGGGTTTGAGGTGCGGCTGGCCGGAGGCAGAATACCGAACGAGGGACGAGTTGAGGTAGGTGGTAACAACTCTGGAGGTTTTTTTAAGGGTCCGAAAAAACCCCAAACTTTCTGTTTTGAATTTTTTAGCATACTCAGAAGGCCTTTCTTCATGTAATCGATATTCCCTAGAAAAAAATTCTAACAACCATGAGAATGTCTTTCATAAAATATTTTGGAGTGTTTTTGTACTTCAATTAAATTTTCGAACAAAAAATCTAAACATCAACAAAATTTAGCTTCAAGAACATGTTGTGCAATAATAAAAAACCATTTTTGATAAGTTTTTTGCCATCAATCCATTGAGTTCTTGATGTTAGTCGTGGGCAAAAACTGGTTTCACGGGTGGGCGAAAATTGGATTTAGGGGGGCGCAAATAGGCACTTCAGCGCACCGAAACCGAAAACCATAAATTTCTATTGAATTCTCGTCAAATTTTCCAAAATTCCCACTATAAAGTGGGCGATTTTTGGGTCCCCTACCCTATGTGCAAAAAATGTCACTCAATTTTCTCAGCACTTCGACGTCGTCGTGCTATCTTGTCGCACCCGCCATTTTGACGTTCCGAGAAAAACGCGTTTTAATGTTTGACCTTGAATATACAAAAACGAGCGCACGCAATGTAAACAATAACAAACACGTTTTGTTTGGCTGACCATTCTGTGCATTGTCCCGAAGTTTGGTTGAAGTTGGTTGCTGGAGTCCCGAGTTATAATTACAAATGTTTACGGTAGTCTAGCTTGTACGTGCGACAAACGCATCCTGACTTTCCTGGCCTGAAATCCCTTTGGCCTTTTGTCGCACTTACATCAATTTTCATGGCGTGACAAGATAGCACGACAAGATTGAAACTACTTTCATATGAAAAGTGACAAAAATGCACGGAGTTTTTTCGGTTTTTGTTGAATATCTCAGGATTGAAATCGAATTTTGGGGATCTGTGAAGGTCAAAAGGTGAGGCATTGTGAGCTGCACAAAATGGCGTTCTTAACTCAATTTGGCCCAAAATGCACGTACGACAAGTTAGCACGATGGCGACGACTTGCTGAACCGATTCTGGTCCAACAAACCGCATTCAACTCGGTTTGGAGTCCCATATGTCGCTAATAAATTTCATGAACTTTCGATAAGTTGTTCAAAAGTTATGTATAAAAATGTGTTTTCGCATAGATCCGAAAGTCTAATAATAAATGTCCGGAAATCCTATGAAGTATCATAATGATATATGGGTCATTCCATGACAACTGGGTACACTGTTGGACTCGACTTTCACCGATTCAGACAAAACTGGGTGGAAACGTCCATCTATCGATAGTTGACAGAAATCTGAAATTTGGTGCCGATTGGACCATCCTTTCTACTTTGGCACCCCCCTCTTTTTTGACCATTTTCTAAAAAACTTTTTATTTTTGCCTTTCTTACAAGAGAAAGGTTTAAGGTTTGCTTTTAGAAAACCCCTTTTTTCAGAAATCTTCAAAAATTCGTGCATGACGGGTATTCGTCCCCGAAAAAAAAATCCTACTACTATTTAGATGGTTTTGATGCGCTCTTTCGATTGAATTCTTTCCCGAAACCCGGAACTCAAAGCCTGATTTTTTAGTGCTCTTTTTCTGAAATACTTGGGCGATGTCTGTATCCGTTCTTAAAAATTGGAAAACCACTCGAAAAACCCACAATTTTTATAATTCGGATTTGTAGCCGTGGGGTCGGAGACGAACATTTTATTTTTCGATTCATAATTTCGACCAGTAAATGTGGTCAAAGCCATTTTTAGAGGTATTTTTTGGACAATTTTACAGATGAGCAATTCTCTACCAAAACCGGAAATGGATTTTATTAGTTTTTTTTATTTGGCTCAAACTTTGTGGGGGCCTTCCCTATGACCAAAGAAGCTATTTTGTGTCATTGATTCACCCATACAAGTCTCCATACAATTTTGACAGCTGTCCATACAAAAATGGTACGTAAATATTCGAATATCTGTAAAATTTGAATAAATTTTCTGATTAATTTGGTGTCTTGGGCAAAGTTGAAGGTATTGTTGAGGACTATTGAGAAAAAATAGGTACACGGAAAAAAATTGCCGATTTTTTAATTAACATTTTTTCACAAAATCTCAATTTCCCAAAATACGTATTTGAGCAACTCTCTACGAAATCGGCCGATTTCGACCATTTTTATTTTTTTGTATTTTTTGATTTGACTTAAACTTTGTGGGGGCCTTCCCTATAACCAAATAAGCTATTTTGCGTCATTGGTTCACCCATACAAGTCTCCATACAATTTTGGCTGCTGTTCATACAAAAATGGTATGTAAATATTCAAACAGCTGTAACTTTTGAGTGAATTTTCTGATCAATTTGGTGTCTTGGGCAAAGTTGTAGGTATTTTTGAGGACTTTTCAGAAAAAAATAGGTACACGGGAAAAAAATTTGTACGTATTTTTTGACTTTCGAGATTTTTTGATATGTTTTAGGGGACAACACCCCGCAACTTTTGAGCCATACAGAAACATGGTCAAAAAATCTGCCACCGGGTTAAGAATTTTTGAAAAAATAGTGATTTTTGGGAAAAAAATCGAAATTTCATGCAAAAACAAATTTGACGTAATTTTTTGATGTAAAATTGAATTTCCAATCGAAAAGTTCTGTACAGATTTTTTTGATAAAAGGCTCTGTTTTCAAGATATAGCCACCGAAAGTTTGATTTTAGCGAAAAATTTGCAGTTTTTCGATTTTTAAAATTAGTGACCATGAGTGATCACTTCTAATTTTTTTTTAAAAAGTTCAGAAAATTTGCTATAAGATTGTCTAAAAGACATTAAAGATTGGACCTCTGGTTGCTGAGATATAGCGGCTTAAAGAAAAAGAAACACGAAAATTGAAGTTTATTAAGTCTCACCCAAACAGCTTACCATTTTCTAATGTCGATACCTCAGCAACTAATGGTCCGATTTTCAATGTTAAAACATGAAACATTCGTAAAAATTTCCTTGTCCTTCCAACTTTGCCGAAGACACCAAAACGATCAAAAAGTTTCTTCAAAAGATACAGATTTTTGAATTTTCATGCATCATTTTTGTATGGCCAGCTGCCAAATTTGTATGGAAATTTACATGGACAAACTAATGATGGAAAATGGCTTCTTTGGGCATACCGAAGGCACCAAAAAAGTTTCAGCTGGATTAAAAAATACAAAAAAAATCGAATGACCGAAATTCATATGCAAAAATGTTACATTGGATGTATCAAAATTAGTGACAAAATCAAATTTCTATCAATGTCACCCCGGGCTATCAAAGTCACCCCAGTTTACGGTAACTATCGTCGTGTCGTGTCGTGTCAAATCGTCGCCGTCGTGCTAACTTGTCGTACGTGCATGTTGAGCCAAATTGAGTTAGGAACGCCATTTTGTGCAGCTCACAATGTCTTACTTTTGACCTTCACAGATCCCCAAAATTCGATTTCAATCCTGAGATATTCCATAAAACCGAACAAAAACTCCGTGCATTTTTGCCACATTTCATATGAAAGAAGTTTCAATCTTGTCGTGCTATCTTGGCTCAGCTTGAAAATTGATGTAAGTGCGGCAAATGGCCAAATGGATTTCAGGTCAGAACGCGTTTTCGAATATTACTCGGGACTCCGGCAACCAAACTCAGCCATTGGCTTCGGGCAATGCACAGAATGGTCAACCAAATAAACCGTGTTTGTTATTGTTTACATTGAGTTTATCTCGGAACGTCAAAAAGCGACGTACGACATGATAGCACGACGGCGTCGAAATGTCAGTCGACCGTTTTAGACGTAGAATTTACAGGATTTGGGCAAACCAATAACATCAACGTTTTCTAACATCAACTTCAAATATGTCCAGTTGTGTTATTGCAAACTAATACTAATTGTAATTTGCTCTTCATCAATTAGGTCCGCATCGCCGGCAGGCCTTGGGGCTCGATCTGCGCCGACGGTTGGTCCCTGCTGGAGGGTAACGTCGTGTGCCGGCAGCTGGGCATGGGCTACGCCAACGACGCCATCCAGACGGACTTTTTCGGTGGTTCCAACCGGTCCGAGATCGTGCTCAGTGGAACCGAGTGCTACGGCAACGAGAGTAGCTTGGCCGAGTGCGCCCACCACGAGGTCACTTCGTGGGCATCGTGCAGCGAACGGGGGAGCCACGTGGCTGCGGTGACCTGCGTGGACAAGATGGCCGACCTGGCGTTTGACCACGTGGAGATGGAGCAGTCGCTGCACCTGGAGGATCGACTGATGTACTTGCTGCAGTGTGCGATGGAGGAGAATTGTGTGGCGACGCAAGCTTACGAGATTCAGCGGGATAATCCAAATTGGCACCTGGAGACGAGGAGGCTGATGAAGTTTACGGCCCGGGTGCTCAACACGGGCACAGCCGACTTCCGGCCGCACATTCCGAAGCATCTGTGGGAGTGGCACCTGTGTCACATGTAAGTTTGAGCCGTTTTCGTCAGAGAGTCATTAAGTATTCATGCTTCTTTTTATTCATTTCTGCAGGCACTACCACAGCATGGAAGTTTTTGCGACGTTCGATATCTACGACCGGCACGGTAAAAAGGTCGCCGAGGGACATAAAGCGTCCTTCTGTCTGGAGGACAACCAGTGCCTTCCCGGAACGGAACCAAAGTACGCGTGTGCCAACTACGGAGATCAAGGTCGGTTTTTTAAATGACTTTCATTCAAAAAAAAAAAATATGAAAAACTTTAACCATCAAAATGTCTCCCTTCAGGAATTTCCATCAACTGCGCGGACATTTACCGGCACAACATCGACTGCCAGTGGGTGGACATCAGCGAGCTGGACACTGGCCTGTACACGCTGAAGGTGGCCATCAATCCGGAGTTTAAGGTGCCGGAAATGAGCTACGACAACAATGCGGCCATTTGCTCGCTGCTGTACACGGAGACGTACGCCCGGGCGTTCGACTGTCGGATGGTGCGACCCTAGGAGGAAGGCAAAGAGAGGAAGGGAGGAGGGGCAAATTATGTTCTGTAACAAAAGCGCAAAATAAATTGGCAATAAGTGCCAAAACCAATGCGTTCGATTTATTTAGTACTTAATTGAGTTTTGTAATTAGTTTTGTGGTTAAAATCCTCAATAAGCAGAGCTTTCACTACGTGATTTGGTTAAAAGTAATGGTAAGTATTTGGGATTTGATAACATTACTAGCAATCATTGACTGTGTGATATATATATAAAAAAATATCTTATTGTACAGTTAAACCTCGCATAGTACGCAGGCGTTACGCTTTGTATTTCTTCGCTTACTCTAAACAACATAATATTTTCCCAATCTTTTTTGCATTTTTTGGGCACTTTTCATATGATACTAAGTTTTTTTTAGATGATTTTCAATGGTTTCATATAGTTATATGAAAAACCTTGAAAAACCTCAATATGATATTAATTCATAAAAATCTTGAAAAACCTCATCAATCTCAAACCTGAAAAAACGGTTGTATCAGCTAATTCCAAGCTGGATCAGAGCAGACCGGTGTTATTTGTACACAACAATTATATAATAATCTAGTTGTTCTTGTAAAAATAATATTTTAATGCGGTTTTAATGATTTTAATTTCTGAATGAATCCCACATATTCATAAAATCGGTAAAAATTTCATTTTCAAAATGTTAAGCGGTTTGCAACCTTTTACACAGTTGTTTCTTGTCTTATTTTGCACATTTTTATGAGTAAATGACACATGAAACACATCATTTGACAAATTTCCTGGACTGTTATTTAAATGTTTCCAATAAATGTTTAAGGATTTTAAAACAAAAAACTTAAAATATAGATATCTCAGAAATTTCCCGACGAAATATTTCGCTCATAGAAGCATTGGAAAGCTGAGAAAATTTCCTATAAGACACATTTGAAAGTTGCGATGACTATTTTTTCCTGAAAAGTTTGTTCTAGAAAACACGCCGTGTAGGAATACTTTTATAACTAAGGCTACCAATCTTGCTGATATGGCACCTTTTTTTGCTTTTTGAGTGTTTTTTAAATACCCCTACTGCCCCTGATCGCATAAATGTCCCATATGCATTTTTATCGATTTTGAGTTATTGATGCAGTTTGGTTCAAAATTGCGTGCTCTTTCAAAAGAGCCTATACTGCCCACCATCGAAAAAACGGCTAATATCCACTTTTGGCAAAAACGAGATATTAGCATCAGGTGATAGAGGATGTTCCAACGCATCTTCTGACCCTTGAATTTCACTAAAATAGTGTATAGACTTGGCTGCCGATGCGAAAACCAAACGGCTAATATGCCACTCTTATGGGAAATTGCCTTGACGGAGATTTAGTGACAAACACTAAAACGCGTTTTTCTCGGAATGCTTGATTTGGCATAATAGCCGGATTTTCAATTATGGGCAGTATGTTCCAGAAATCAGGAGGAAATCATTTTTTTTCGCGAAAACTTAACACGTAGCCTTATGAATGGGACAAACTTCAAATGCGTTTTTCTCAGCTTGCTGTTTTTGCATATGGGACATTTATGCGAACATGGGCAGCCCAGCTGACTCAAGGCGGTTTCAAAAACACACAGAAAAACAAAATAGCAATTCCAGCTCAAATCAGGAATTTTGCCTTCCTCACTGAGGTAAGGCTATAATCCTGCTCTAAAAATGAACTTCGTATAAAAACGTCGTAGACCCACCTTCATGTATACATATCGACTCAGAATCGAAAACTGAACAAATGTCTGTGTGTATGTGTGTGTGTATGTGTGTGTGTGTATGTGTGTGTGTATGTGTGTGTGTATGTATGTATGTGACCAACAAACTAGCTCATGTTTCTCGGCACTGGCTGAACCGATTTGACCCGAACTTGTTGCATTCGACTTGGTTTAGGGTCCCATAGATCTAGTTTTATACAGATTGAAGTTTCGATAAGTAGTTCAAAAGTTATGTATAAAAATGTGTTTTCACATATATTTGGATCTCACTTAAATGTATGTAAACTATGTCCGGGTCCATCATCCGACCCAACGTTGGTTAGGTTATCAAAAGACCTTTCCAACGAGTCCAAAACATTGAAGATCTGGCAACCCTGTCTCGAGATATGGCCACTTAAGTGATATTGATATACTTTTTTGAAGCCGGATCTCACTTAAATGTATGTAAACTATGTCCGGTTCCACCATCCGACCTATTGTTGGTTAGGTTATCAAAAGACCTTTCCAATGAGTCCAAAACATTGAAGATCTGGCAACCCTGTCTCGAGATATGGCCACTTAAGTGATATTGATATACTTTTTTGAAGCCGGATCTCACTTAAATGTATGTAAACTATGTCCGGATCCACCATCCGACCTAATGTTGGTTAGGTTATCAAAAGACCTTTCCAATGAGTCCAAAACATTGAAGATCTGGCAACCCTGTCTCGAGATATGGCCCCTTAAGTGATATTGATGTACTTTTTTGAAGCCGGATCTCACTTAAATGTATGTAAACTATGTCCGGTTCCACCATCCGACCTATTGTTGGTTAGGTTATCAAAAGACCTTTCCAATGAGTCCAAAACATTGAAGATCTGGCAACCCTTGGTTTAGGGTCCCATAGATCTAGTTTTATACAGATTGAAGTTTCGATAAGTAGTTCAAAAGTTATGTATAAAAATGTGTTTTCACATATATCCGGATCTCACTTAAATGTATGTAAACTATGTTCGGGTCCATCATCCGACCCATCGTTGGTTAGGTCATCAAAAGACCTTTCCAACGAGTCCAAAACATTGAAGATCTGGCAACCCTGTCTCGAGATATGCCCACTTAAGTGATATTGATGTACTTTTTGGAAGCCGGATCTCACTTAAATGTATGTAAACTATGTCCGGATCCACCATCCGACCCATCGTTGGTTAGGTTATCAAAAGAACATTCCAACGAGTCCAAAACATTGAAGATCTGGCAACCCTGTCTCGAGATATGCCCACTTAAGTGATATTGATGTACTT
Organism: Culex quinquefasciatus; assembly: GCF_015732765.1. Classification (NCBI taxonomy): domain Eukaryota; kingdom Metazoa; phylum Arthropoda; class Insecta; order Diptera; family Culicidae; genus Culex; species Culex quinquefasciatus. Next base: position 41,782,206 of record NC_051861.1, on the reverse strand, counting down.
TTTTGAAGCCGGATCTCACTTAAATGTATGTAAACTATGTCCGGGTCCATTATCCGACCCATCGTTGGTTAGGTTATCAAAAGACCTTTCCATCGAGTCCAAAACATTGAAGATCTGGCAACCCTGTCTCGAGATATGGCCACTTAAGTGACAATTATGTACTTTTCTGAAGCCGGATCTCACTTAAATGTATGTAAACTTTGTCCGGATCCATCATCCGACCCATCGTTGGTTAGGTTATCAAAAAACCTTTCCAACGAGCCCAAAACATTGAAGATCTGACAACCCTGTCTCGAGATATGGCCACTTAAGTGATATCGATGTACTTTTTGGAAGCCGGATCTAAAAAATTGATGAAACTTGTGTACAGCCATTGTTGTGAGGAAGGCTCCAACCACATAGGTGGATTAAGTTAGTTTTTCTGGTACTTTTGTATCCGACCCTCTCCGATTTCAATGAAACTTTTTAGACATGTTATCCTAGGCCTATATAAGCCATTTTTGTGTATATGGAGCCAATAGTACTCGAAAATAACATTTGAGAAGGGCGTAAGATATTTAAATATTTTTGTATTTTGCAATTTAAAAATTACTGTATCTCGAAGCCATTGCGTCGTATCAAAAAGTGGTCAAAGACAAACTTGTAGGAAATTGGACGGGCTTTCTGAAAAAATACACTGAAACAAAAATACACGCCACTTCTATGAGATTTTTCGATTTTTAAGTCTAAAACTTAAATTTAAAGGTGTGGTCACGATTTTTTTTCGTTCAAAATTTTTGAGGAAATAGCTTAAGATGTTACCAAAAGACTGACGAAAAATTCAGGATGGTATGTCTCTCCTAAAAAAAAAAATACAAAAATCATTTACTAAAACTGTTTTTTTTTAAAAGTGGTCTAAACGTCAAAATTTAAAAAAAACCCATAGTGGGAATTGATTCCCCAGCCAATTTTACATAAAGTCTCCATATTGACCATTGTCCTATGTCCAATCCTTGGGAAGATACAGCGGTTTTAGAAATAAAAATGATGAAAAAATGGGTTTTTTGGTGGTTTTTGGCAATTTCTATATGACAGACTTGGTTTTTCAGTCTCGTTAATATTTTTACCGGAAAGCTCGTCCAATTTCCCATAAGTTTGCCTTTGACAGCTTTTTGATTTGACTCGTTTTGATATTTACGTAAGCTAATTTACTATCTCATAGAAAATCTCATAGAAGTGGCGTGTATTTTTGTTTCAGTGTATTTTTTTCAGAAAGCCCGTCCAATTTCCTACAAGTTTGTCTTTGACCACTTTTTGATACGACGCAATGGCTTCGAGATACAGTAATTTTTAAATTGCAAAATACAAAAATATTTAAATACCTTACGCCCTTCTCAAATGTTATTTTCGAGTACTATTGGCTACATATACACAAAAAAAATGGCTTATATAGGCCTAGGATAACATGTCTAAAAAGTTTCATTGAAATCGGAGAGGGTCGGGTACAAAAGTATCAGAAAAATTCCTGATTTGAGCTGGAATTGCTCAAAAACTGAAAATTTGGTTTATTGGAACTTTAAAAAAAAATCCTCAAGAATTATTGACAATCCAAACTTGATTGAGGAAAAACCAGAAAGTTATGCATGTTATCAAAAATATCTAATTAGCAAAAGCTTTGGCCCAATCAAAAAAGCAATGGAATTTTTTAAAAGTTATTTAAATTCCGTACAAAAATTCCGGCCTGTTAAAAATCCATGGAGAGGATCGAAAATCCGTACGGTAAGGAAAAAATCCGTACAGTTGGGAGCTTTATTTATAACCAACCCGCCCGTGTGGATTAATCGGATCGCGCACTGGACTCACAATCCAGAGGTCGCCGGTTCGAATCCTGCGGCGGGCGCTCTAAAATTCTTTGTGTAAATATGGGTATTCGGCGCCGTCGCTCCGTGCCATACTTTCATACAATTAGGAGCCTTGGGCGCAAAGGGCAATTCAATTCAGATATTTCACCAATATGAAGCCAATATTGGAGTCGATACGGTATGCAGCCAAGGAATACTGCGCGAGTATTATGCGCGTATGATATTCACGCTGATATTTGGGTAGATATGACCTCAAATACGACGAATATAGGGTCTATATCGTCAATACGGTATGCAGACAATGAGAATATTATGTGCGTATGATACGCGTATGCAGTATAGTGGAAGTTATTAACCCCTAGTTTGGCGGCGAAGTCAACTTCGTTTTTGCCTTCCTCACTTTACTGAGGAAAGGCTATAAAATCACTCGAAAAACGAACTTTTTAGTTAGACCTCCTAGACCTACCTTCATTTGTACATATCGACTTAGAATCACCAGCTGAGAAAATGTCAGTGTGTTTGGCTGTATGTAGACATGTGTACCAAATCAATGTCACTGGAATAACTTGTCACAGGCTCAACCGATTTTGGCCGGAATGGTTTTGATCGATCCGTCTTAACGTCCCCCAAGTTGCTATTTAAATTCATGCAGTTTTATTATGTATTTAAAAAGCTATGTTCAAAAAACTGTTTCATATTAAATTAAAATTATGGTTAAAAAGGTGTTTTTTCATGAAACCCTCACAAGTTATATATTTTTAGAAAGCATATGAGAAGACATTTCTTGTGGATTAAGAATTTTCAAGATCTGACTTACCTATCTAAAATTACAAGCAGTTTAAAAAATGGTCTGAATTTACATAACCTCAAATGGTCGGGTCTGATCGCCACGAAAAAAGCCTTGTAGAGGAAAGCCATTTTCCTGAAAGGCAGTGTCTGTATAATCTTGACAAAAAGTCTGTAGGAAGTCTATTTTTTTTTACTCGTCTCTTTTTTTATTAGGACCTCTGAGGTGCTGCGATGGCAGTGCGTGGGCGAATGGTTACGCTGTCCGCTTTGTAAGCGGATGATTCTGGGTTCGATTCCCATCTGCTGCAACCTTCCATCGGATGAGGAAGTAAAATGTCGGTCCCGGCCTTGGTTGTTAGGCCGTTAAGTCATTCCAGGTGTAGGAGTCGTCTCCATGCCATAAGTACAAACAACACACCAAACCAAGCCTACTCCGGTGAAATCGCTGGCGGCGGTTGGACTCGCAATCCAAAGGTCGTCAGTTCAAACACTGGGGTGGAAGGTTCCTTGGAGTAAAAAGAGGTAAAAAGACCCGGGGGTCGTTAATGTGGATGGTTTGTTGTAGGTGCTGCGATCACGTAAGGGGAGATCCATAAACCATGCGGACACTTTAAGGGATTGTAATCACTCTATAAATGCGAAGAAGGCACCAACCACCTAAAGGTGGATTAAGTAACGTTTTTTTTATAAAGAACTAAATCCGTTCGAGGTCCTTGAAAGCTAGCAAATCGTTATACAAATTATCGATTGATATTTACTGCTTGTTGGACACCTAAAGAATGTCATTCTTTTTAATCCGAATTTGTGCGATTCATTGTTTCATTCTGGATTTTGAATCAGCTTTCACCATTGTCCAGGATTCGAAGCACAACAAATCATTTTAATTTTAGAACTCTGAAGTTGTTTTTTCTTAAAATTTAATGTTTATATTACATCTTGTTGATATTTCTGTAATTCCAGCATATGAAATGATTTAGGTCAGATATAACAAAATCGATATGGTACTAAGTGTCTGGATTTGCAAGGTTGCTTTAGTGGAAAAACCCCATTCACAGTGGAAAATTACCGTCATTAATGAAAATGTTATATTTTGTCAGGCTATATTTGCAATATTAATTGAACAACTAAGCAACATCTGCTTTCAAAAGCACGTATTTCCCACCATGCAGAAACAGTTACCAATTCAGTAGAATATTGGTAGCGTTTCAGAAAAATAGGCATTCATGACATGTAAAATAAAATTTTCCATCATTACAAATCATGGACTCCTTCAAGAAGCTTTATCGTTACAAGTACAAGTTTTTTCAACATACCCAAACGGAACCATCCGATTTTTACCAAAGTGTAGTGATAACACCAAACAATGCCGCTCGATTTGTTGGATTGGATGTGTTCACCGAAGGTTACAAGTTCTCCTGGAGGACTTTTTGTATGATCGTTTCAATTTTGGTTTACATTTACTGTTGTGTTTTTACGGCATACGAGGTTCGCTGCAGTGTTAAGGAGTTAATTTTCTGCCTCGTGACGAGCGGATTGGCTCCACATAAAACTGTACATGTTTGGACTTTTTTGATGTTTCGAAAGGAGCTTTACTGGTTTCATCAATACACCAAGGATTTGTACCGCGAGGAGTGTAAAGATCGTACCAAGTCCATGTTGATGAAAAATGTTTCCTTGCTAAGTGTGACTACTAAGTTAATGTTGGTGGCTTATACGTGCATTTCTTCTGCCATGGATATTGTTCCGATCATTTCTTCAGCTGCTTCTGGAGAGAAGACTCTCCCCTTTGGATTTTACATTCCGTTTTTGGATCATACATCTTCGCCGGGATTTACATGTAACTTTATTATACACGTAACTCTTACAGTGTATGTGCTTTGCTCGGGATATGGAGCAGATTGTATCTATTTGATTGCCATGGCTAGCTCATTCACTCAGATTGATGTACTCATGTCGGCTTTGAGAGAATTGACCACGGAAATCGAGGCAAAGAAGTCAGATGTTGGCGAATGTTTGAATCAAATTATTGTTCGCCATCAGGAACATTTGAAGTAAGTTTTTCAACTGTTCTACTGTTTCGTTTACTCAATTGCTCTATTTGAAAGGTACTTGGGAACACTCGAGTCTGTATTTCGCATCTATTTCCTGGTAAACTTTGTAAGTTTGGCACTGACTCTCATTTTGTCATGGTATGCAGCAATTGTCGTAAGCACATCATTTGATCCTTAATAGTCGAATGTCTAAACTTAGTTTTTGTAGCTCTCCTGGTACCAAGGCTATGGCTTCATTCTGTTTATCAGCTATGGACTGTTTTTCGGATGTTTTCTGGGAACACTGCTGGCAATGAAGGTAACCGTATACAAACCCCAAGACAATCTCCCTTTCAACTCGTCACCTTTAACAGAGTGAACAGCTAGAGCGGGCAATTTACGACGTTCCCTGGTACAAGATGTCACTGGCAAACCAAAAGTCGATGAAGTTCCTGCTGAACTCTGCCCAACAGCCCGTCAGTATGACGTTCATCTTTTACAAACTGGACGTGCCCACATTTTTGCAGATGTACAAAATGATCTACAGTACCTTCACCATGCTGCTAACGGTGCGGGATGAGTAGAAAGACACAACAAGTTGAGTCGACCATGAGGGTTTCAAATCTGAACTTTACACTTAATGAAATCCTTAAAAGTGAAAAACACTAAAAAGAAAATCATCAAAAGCAAAACTTTGAGTAAATGTAGGTTAGTCAGTTTTCTATAAATTGACATAAAAACAAGAAATTGTTGAATTGAACACAGAATACAATTGATAATATGAAGTATGAGGATTCAAAAAATGAGATTATAGTAGGCCATACAAATTTCTAAAACTTATAGTTCGTTTTAGAGTTGTCAGATTTAAAATGAAATACATAGATACAAAGCATACACAATAAACTGGACTCACTAACTGGACCTCGATGATTTGATTGTTTTAATGCTATTCAAAAATAAAATCAGAAAAATCTATTGAAGAACTAAAAACTAAAGAAAAAAAAAACTTACAAAAGAAGTCATGGTACATGGAATAATATAAGTGGTAGGCTTTCGAATTAAAAGTAGTAAAATATCGTAATTAACACATACACAGATTAACATTTCGATGCCCGTGTGCTCTATTGTTTTATCTAATATGAATCCCAGCAAGCTTAGTACAAAAGAGCACACAGGCATTGATTTGTAGAATCATTTTCAAAATATATATAAAAAAACAAATCGCATTAAAAGAGCAAAACTAACAATAAAAAATTTTGATTGTTAGTAGAGCCTGAGTGCCTTAAATTTACTTTTCATTTATACAGTGCACAGTGGTCCAAAATCGAAATCTAGCGTGACAAAATTGGTAGCGGCCACACGTTAAGATTTAGAGCTTTGGTGTCTTCGGGACAAATGATCAAGGTCAGGGGTGCCCAACCTTTTGGCCCTGCGGGCCAGATCTGATTTTTCTGAAGCAATTGCGGGCCGATAGAAGTGATAAAAGTTGAACTTTATTAAATTTTTCACTTTATTTATTTACAGATTGGTAGATGACACCAGAAAAAAAGCAGCTTCTTAATTTTTTTTATCTTTAATTTTTTAAAGGGCTAAAATGGATCAAAATAAACATTTTTATGCATGTTTCTAATGAAAAAATCATCCCAGGAACACGATTATGATAAAATTATCACCATAAAATGGGATCTAAGGGGTCCTCCGAGCAAAAATTTACTACCAAAAAATTCACTAAAAGTAAAAGTGTCTATTTGATATGTTAAACTGCCTTACCCAAAGCGGTCTCAGTCTCAGATGATAGTCCCAGATGTCTCCTACAAGCTGCAGGTCGATTCGAGCTGATATCTGGATGGAACACTTTTTTATTTCAGTTTGAAAATTATGCTATTTTTTCACTAAAATGCCAATAACTCCCTTTAGAATTAACCAATAGCGATGCTCTACCCTGCATTTTGTTGCATTTTTAAAGCCCTTCAAGATGCATTTTGAATTTTGAAATTAAATTGAATTTTGCCTAAGTTATAGCCTTTTTAAGATTTTTTACGTTTTTGAACCTTCAAACTTTGTGTCCCGATTTGCCCCATTTCCCGTTGACCTAGAGTGCTCATATTTTGACCAGATGCTAGTTTTATATGTACAAACAACCCCTGAAAATTTCAGGCAGATTGGTGAGGTCGATGCGAGATGGGTATGCTTTGCTCGTTGACACGCTCTTAAAAAAAATGAAAATAGAAAAAAAAACTTCAAATTGAAGTAAACACAGTTAAAATTGAAAGAAATTTAAATTTAGCGTCTTTTTAAATGTTTTTTGACAACAATGATTCGTATGGAGTGAGTGATTGTGGTAATCGAATAATAGCATGACTTACTGAATTATTTGTGTCTTGAGCGTAATTTTCGTTGAGTAATGGGTGTTTTTTGTGATTTTTTTTGAGATCTTAATTAATTGTTTTGTGATTTTCAAAGCCCTTCCTATATCATCGTTGATCGAAAGGCACGGCGTCAGGTAAATTGTGTATAATGTTTTGAATAAGGTTTTATTTTTAATGGTGAAAAAGCCATTTCTATATAATGATCGAAAGACGCACTGACATTTTGGATTAATTAATAGTGGAGTGAAATAATTGTGTGTGAGTGACTTTGTGTGTTAACCAAAAGACCTTCCCATAGCATCGTTGCTCGGAAGGCTCGCCGACGGGTTTGTTATGAAAGTCCTCCCCATAGCATCGTAGCTCGGGAGGCATCGAAAAGCCAATACCTTATCCTACTAACCCAAAAAAATAATCACGTGATGCTTGAAGGAGATGCTGTGGATTCAACGGTCTCAAGCGGTATCAACAAGTATATAGCGAAAAACTATGTGCTTGATGAGTCTGCAACTTCAACTATCGGACTAACATTCCTCCCTTTCGTTGAACTGCAGGCTTCTTGGGAGGGCGCCGGTATTGACTAATAAAGTAGGGATCTTCAGAGGTTAAACAGTGAACGGATGGTTGGCTCCCACTGATCATTTTTGATTCATTGTTTAACTTCAGCTGATCTGTCAATAACGGAGTAGCAGCTCATTGGCAGTCAACCATGCTCATGCTCATGCTCAAAGAAATTTAAATTTAGCGTCTTTTTAAATGTTTTTTGACAACAATCCTAGTCATTTCATAAATTTCACAATTTTACGAAATGGATTTTTTTTTCTTGCACCATATTTCAGTTTAGAAAATCAATATAGAAAAACAAACAACAACATGAAGAATGTTGTTATAATATGTTAAAATTTGATCTCAAGATTATTTTTTTAAATTCAGACATTCAATTTATTTATTTAACTCATTTAATTTCAATTTGAAAATAAAAATCGTTTAAATCGTTTTTTGACCATAACTTTTGATAAAATTGACCAAAATGCTCATTTTGACAAGCTCTACAATTGTCTAGAAGGGCCCAAAAATGTACAAAATGATCTAGTGGTTGTAAAAGAAGAAAAAAACTTTTAGCTGAAATATTTCAGGAATCAGCAAAATAATTAAATTTATTCCTGAAATATTTCAGCTAAAACTTGTTTCTTCTTTTACAACCACTAGATCATTTTGTACATTTTTGGGCCCTTGTAGACAATTGTAGAGCTTGTCAAAATGAACATTTTTATTTTGAAAAACGAATTTTGGTCAATTCTATCGTAAGTTATGGGCAAAAAACGATATAAAAATGGTCATTTTCAAATTGAGATTAAATAAGTTAAACAAAAAACACCTCCGAGATATTTCCACCAAATTCACTCTAGAATGTGTACTTTCAGATGCTTCTAAGAGTGAGGTCAAACTTCACCACCTTTTCAAGTTATTCACATTTCAAAATGGCGTCTTTTTGTGGTATTTTGGCTACAACTTTCGTTTAGAAGGTCCAATTTTTGCTCTCTTGGAAGATAAATGAGTGTTTTGATAAGCCCTACAAATGCCTAGAAGACACCATCTCGCTACGACACAAGCCTGAGTTGATAAATTCGAAAAACTCATTTTTTTATTAACACCTCAACCTTAATTACAAAAATGGCTCTAGAAACTTCCCGTTTGAAGATAGAGCTTTGTGCTTTTCAGCAAAGTTGAGCAACTTTTTTGAAGACACCAAAGCGCTATCTTGCCATCCCGCCAAAAAAAAAATTCTGAACCACCTTAAAATTTGGATCACCCTAATGTCCACCATACCAAAAGATGCCCCCCGTCGAAAATTTATGCAGTGTGATTTTTTGGCGACTTTTCCGATTAAAATTCATGCTGAATCGTCTTATTTACCAGGATGAAAATGATGTCCAGCCATAAAGTAAAACCTATACCTTTCTTTAGTAAGAAAGGCAAAAATGTTAAATGTCAAAATAACTAACTGAGTTTCAATCGAAGAAAAACTTATTCTGTTCTCAAAAATTATCACAAGTCAAAAACTTAAAAGCATGAGTCGGAGTCGTAGTCACTTGGACTTCAGAAGCTTGATTCGAATTCGAGGTCGGCTGATTTTGTATGGAAGTTGTTGTTGGAGTCAGATCTTTTTGGAGAACTCGAGTCGATATCAAAATCGGAGTCGGAGTCATACATTTTTCAGAAGCCGAAGTCAGAGTTGGAGTCGGAATCGCTTCAAAAGTCAACCGACTCCGCAGCCTTGGTTCGAGCAGCTTTGCATAGGATAGTTCTCTTTCCATTGTTCAATTTGATGAAGCCAAAAAGGCTAGGTTCACAACACACACCCAGATAAAGGCTATCAGTTTCAATTAATCGCAACAACACGAAAACACCTACCTACAATCCCCACGAGAGACTGATGACCAAAACACGCAACCCTCGACGAAATTGTGTGTCTGTTTTATCTTTAGAACCTGGAGGGGTTTAACTAATTTGACTTTCGCTCCCGGCTGCTTTATTAGCTCATCAACCATCGCGCCGTCGTCCAAGCCACCGCAACACTCAACAACACTGGAATGTTCTGAAAGGTGAAAATGCCACCACCTTAATTGGCAGCTGAATGTGTTTGATCAATTAGCAAGCATAAATCAAATATTTGTCAGCGCCAGAGATCTCGTTTTGAGTCGTTGGAAATTTTTGTGTCACGCGCACATTTTATTAACGTTCATCTCCCACTCTACGTCGAATTAAAAGCAATTGACTAATTTTCCTCCCGAGTTTTCCGCGCCAGGAGAAAAACTTTTCCGCCCGAATTACAATGGCCCCGATAATTAATGCAAAGCTTTGGGCCGAAAGTTTTCCCCTCATCTCTCGGTAAGACTTTTCGTAATCCCATTTTGCACAAGTTGATGGCTTTGAATTAAGGTGTCGCCGCACTACCACCACCCACCTGTTCCACCTGGTCTTCCTCATTTCGTGGAAAACCGACGACAACGACCAACTAATCGCTGCAATCGATTTGGATAATAAGTGCTGGGGTGGAAAAAGAAGGAGAGGGGTGTCTCATCAGTTTAATTATTTTCGTGATTAAGATATTGAAGTGCTGATCGCTGGGTGAAGGCGCTTATCGTCGCACTTTAACGAGTGCTGGGACAGCTACCAAGTTGATGTGGTGAGGTCGCTTTTGGGATTTATCGAACTCGACACGATGGTATTAGCACAGCTTGGCTGATTTGTGGGAGAGTTGCTCTAAGGAGGTTTTTCTTCTATTTGTTTTAGATAATTTCAGCGATGAGTTATCTTGAGACGATATTTTCTTGAGACCATATTTCCAAACTTTTCAAACAAATCCAACTGCCTGCCTTCCAAAGTCCAGCCGCTTTTTTTCCCTCAGCGTCTCACAATGTCAGTCAAAAGTCATAAAGTTTCACCTCAGTCAGTCAGTCATCCCGACTGCTTGTTATTCGCTTTCGAGGATAATTTGGGGCGAACCCTGACGTGCAGGGCTCAAATTGGTCCCCAAAATCCACCACCGACCCATCTCAAGATTCATTAAAAATGTGTCACCCACTGACAGCAATTGTGACATCTGGAGTTGCACCCCAGCGAATTTAAATTTTTGTACCTTTTTGCGTAATGAAGCTCTGTTTCCCTAATCAGTAAAGTCATTTCTTGGGAGGTCCCAAGACCTTTTTAAACTTAATGAAATCTAAACGTTTCAGCCTTTATATTCAATTTCTCAATATTTTTGAGAGTAATGTTAATGCTGCTGAAATTTCATAAATTCGAGGAATCGATTTTTATTCCATTCTCCTAGTTTATTTTTGGGCAATATAAAACTTTGGAACCAACTTGTCACGCCACACGTCCTGTTCGAGATGGCGTGGCCATCAATTGTGCGACCGTTGATGAGGATATTTCCCTGAAGACGTTCCTTTGCTCGACTCGGGTTTCCGCCCCTTTTCCCCTCCTCCAGTCACTGACGTGTCAACTTGTGACCTGTTACGGTGCTTTCCTACCTGCAGTTCTCGTAGCGACTGGAAGTTTGGAGAAAGAAAGGTGCCACGGTTGCCGCCGGCGTCCGGTCGTATCAGGTAATAAAGATCACTTTCTCGATTAGCAGTTGATTCTGGACAGCCACGGTGTTGGTTGGTTGGTATTTCCAATATGTCCTCGGGACACACGGAGTATGACTTTGGCTTTGGATGGCTTTGCTCGAGTGGCCGGGAGAAATAAAGTTTGGTACATTAGCTGATGCGATATTTTATAGGATTGCCGGGATTATCCTTTTATTGCTAGGTAAGTACAGCTTTTTATCTATTGATTTAAGAAATTCAGAACATTGACAAAGATTAAATCTCGCTTACTTTTTCAAAAGGTCCTATGTACATAGGAATGTACATATGTTGTTCTGAAAAAGTAATCTAGAAAAATAAATTCAAGGTTTTAAGTGATTTAACATTATAAAACAAAATCGTGCTTGCCATTTCCTTAGGGCACATAACTTTTTTAAACAAGAGTGTGTCCCTTTCACACCTTATGTAAACTGTCATTTGAGTGAAAGGGATACACTACTGTTTACAAAAAATATGTGCCCTTTTGAAATGTTATGCTCCATTTAAGCCTACCACAAAATCGATTAACCACAAAAGCCGCCACATAACCAATTTCGTAAGCACACTTTAACGAAACGTCATGCACTCATTTGCAACACTGGCTGTATCGAATCGTAGTTTCAACCAAGCCAAAAAAAAAATCGTGTTCATATTTGAGGGGAAAAGTGTATCTACTGGATACCTTTCTGCTTGGTTATGGTCGCTCCCTTGCAAAGTTATCCATAAAAGTTTGATTTTGGTTTTTGATTTTCTTCAATAACCTATTCAAAATCTTTGGTAATCTTCCGAAAAGTTTATTAAAAGTATTGTGACGACTGGAATTGCGAATGTGCCCACTGTGCATTCGGCGCTGGACTCAAACTCGGCCCCAATGCAGACTGTCGTTGACAGCGCGTCATTGTTTACTGTTGGTACGTTCGTTTGAACAGCCAGTGCGGCACTGAGTGCCGCACTCGTCGGTGTAAGTTTTGGTTCAATCGACCGTCATATGTCAGTGTGCTTGGAACTCGCATGAAAGCACAGTTCCAAGATGGCGGCGAAACTCGTGCGGAACTAGCGCGAGTTTCTTCAAAGAAACACTTTGACAGCTCTGAGTGCGGCACTCAGTGTGGAACTAGCCATCAAACGAACGTACCATGTGTGTTGTCATGTGATTGAAATAAATGTTATTCTGTTGAATGATTGAAAACTGATAACGCGCATTTTTATTACTTGACGAAAATCATCTGTTATATTTAGTAATTTGTGCGGTTTATTATTACACCCCAAGACCGGGATTCGGCCAACCTCCGGTGGTCTGTGGGGTCGTAAAAAAAGTGATTGTTGGCACATTAATTGAGTTTTAATCGGTTCGTATGCAATCGTTAAACAAACGCTCCAAGTTCCAACTAATTTGGTAACACCAGTTAAAAGATAAAGTAAATTATAGCATAGCATAGCATAGCATTACGGGTCTGCACCACGCTGTAGGGGGTGCTACAATGGTTATTTCAATATTTTTAGACAATTTGATTGCTGCCCGGTACATCCAAAACTATCTAAGAACGTAAATTTCCACACTGTGCTCCAAGGCTACGCCCATAGAGTCCCGTGGGGATTTGGGAGGGGATGTTTTTGTTGTTCACTAGTGGCAAAAGTGCAGGGAACCCATGCGACTTTTAAAAGCAAACGGAATATTTCCGAAAATGGGGGTCATCGTATTAAATGATTTGGATGTTTGTAAATTTAAATTGACGTCGTCGTGCTATCTTGTGGCACCCGCCATTTTGACGTTCCGAGCAAACACGTTTTAATGATTGACCTTGAATAAACAAAAACGAGAGCACGCAATGTAAACAATAACAAACACGTTTTGTTTGGCTGACCATTCTGTGGTTGCCGGAGTCCCGAGTTATAATTACAAATGTTTACGGTAGTCTTGCTTGTACGTGCGTCAAACGCATCCTGACCTGAAATCCCTTTGGCCTTTTGTCGCACTTACATCAATTTTCAGGGAGTGACAAGATAGCACGATAAGATTGAAACTATTTTTATATGAAAAGTAACAAACATTTTCGGAGCTTTTCAGGTTTTCTTTGAATATCTTAGGATTGAAATCGAATTTTGGGGATCTGTGAAGGTCAAAAGATGTGGCATTGTGAGATGCACAAAATGGCGTTCTTAACTCAATTTGGCCCAAAATGCACGTACGACAAGTAAGCACGACGGTGACGAAATGTGAGTCTGTAGTGTATTATCTAATCTTATCTAATTTACACCCAAAATTCAGAATCGAGATAATCGTTCTCTCAAAATTTATTGAGGGCTCAGTGCCAAAATCGATAGAATAATAGAGGAGAAAAGCAACTCGCGACAAAATTTTGAGGATAATTTTGACAGGTAAGATTTTCATAAAGTATTCGCCTCCTTTTCTCTCCCACAAAAAAACTGGGGACAAGGTAGCTGTCAAACTAGGCAAAAATGTTAAAGTTACTCACAAAATGAACTTTGAGTGATTTGAGTTCATTTCTGACGTCACGATTTTCTCCTCTATGGCACCAACTCACACCATCATAACAAATGAGTTCATTCGTTAGTTGAATCAATAAATCTCCAACAAGTGTCATACATCGACTTCTGACTTCTCCATGGTCACCAAGCTGTGGTAGCCGAGGCAGCTAAGTCATTGGATTGGTTTGTCAAAGGTCTCTGGTTCGATTCCCGTTGTCGACACTTTTGGTTTTTTGTTTGACGGATGAACTTTTTTTGCAAATGAACCTCGAGAGAATAGTTCTATCGCCCATCTCGAGCTGTGTTCTCTGCGTCCGTGAATGGTACCACTATTCTTTCGACTCGAGACCATCATTCTCTCGGACTAGCGCTGCCAGTTTTGGGTGTAGTAAATATAATAAATATAGTAAATAGAATAAATATAATAAATATGATAAATAATAAATATAATCAAGATGATTCCAGGAAGCTGTAAAAAATAGCAGTAATTTAAAATATAAATACTCCGGATGGTTCCCATGCTGTTTTAGAAAGTTTCATTAATTTAAGAGCGAGTCCACGAGCAAAGCATACCCATCTCGCATCGACCTCACCAATCTGCCTGAAATTTTCAGGGGTTGTTTGTACATATAAAACTAGCATCTGGCCAAAATATGAGCACTCTAGGTCAACGGGAAGTGGAGCAAATCGGGACACAAAGTTTGAAGGTTCAAAACTGTCAAAAATCTTAAAAAGGCTATAACTTATGGCCTATCTACAATCACTTAACTTAGAAAATTTCACTTAGCTTAGGAGTTTGAATCAATGGAAATGAATCTGATCTTCTACAATGAAAAGGAATAAAATTAGAAACTTGACGTATGGTTTGGAAAATTTCAAAATCTACGGTAAGTTGACGTTTCCATATCAAAGGTAAACAAACAACTGCATAGCAACGTATATCAGCCCAGCAAATTTTCTAAGTTGATTGTGGATGACGGCCGTAAGTTGTGTACATTTTCTAAGTTTTACTTTACTTAACTATTCTAAGCTAAGTGATTGTAGATAGGCCATTAGGCAAAATTCAATTTATTCTCAAAATTAAAAATGCATCTGAAAGAGCATAAAAAATGCAACAAAGTGCAGGGAGAAGCATCCCAATTGGTTAAATCTAAAGGGAGTTATTGGCATATTAGTGAAAAAGTAGCATAATTTTCAAACTAAAATAAAAAAAGTGTTCCATCCAGATATCAACTCGGTTTGACCTGCAGCTTGTAGGGGACATCTGAGACTACCATTTGAGACTGAGAACGCTTTGGGTTAGGCAGTTTAACATAATAAATAGACACTTTTACTTTTAGTGATTTTTTTGATTGTAAATTTTTGCTCGGGTGACCCCTTAGATCCCATTTTCTGGTGAAAATTTCATCATATTCGTGTTTCTGAAACAATTTGACAATAGAAACATGCATAAAAATGTATATTTTCATCAATTTTTTCCTTTGAAAAAAAAAATTGAAAAAAACCTTCGAATCACATTTATTGAAAATCGAGTTCGTTTCCAAGGATACTAGATGACACCAGAAAAAAGCTGCTTCTTAATTTTTTTAACTTTCTTTTTTTAAAGGGCTCAAATGGATCAAAATAAACATTTTTATGCATGTTTCTATTGTGAAATTGTCTCAGAAACACGAATATCATAAAATTATCACCAGAAAACTAATTTGGGATCGCTGAGCTCGAATATGAACCCTAGAATACTCCAAAGTACTCAGGCAGTGTGTTACATTTCTGTAAACAAATTTCCAATAGTCTACCACCGCCATATTGGACGCCATGTTGGATTTCACACTGCCTGAGTACTTTGGAGTATTCTAGGGTTCATATTCGTGCCCAGCGACCCCAAATTAGTTAAATTAGACCTGTTGATTTATCTTAAAATTCGAGAAAATTATTAAGAATCGGGAAAATCAACAGGCAGATTCGGATTCAGGAGGGTCGATTTAGTCTAGATCCATCAAAACCTGGCCTGTTACACGATTTGCTTCTTGCATCGCTTTTTTCGGGTTTTGTGCCTTGACTATTCTTTTTGTGCAAAGGGTAGACTAGACCAATTCTCACCAATTTTTTTGTTTTTCGGGACAGTAACGAAAAACCCTAGTTGGAAAAATGTATGCAGTCCAGACTCGATTATCCGAGACCTTGATTATCCTTGATTATCAACCTTTCTAAAACACGGCTCGTTGACTTTGTTTACCGATGCGATGCTTAAACACTGCATGTTGCACTCATCATCAAAACGACCGGTTGAACTTGTCGCGCGATTGTTTTTGTTGACTAGCCGACTGCTGCTTCGCATGCTTCTTGTTCTTGGGCAAATCGTAGCATTGAGATCTGGAGTGGCCATTACGACGGCAACACGTACAGAAAAACTTTTTCTTAGATGCTTCACGCTTGCTGCGGTCAAACGAACCACAACGACTCCGACTACGTCCCCGCAGATCGCGTCCTCTGCTGCGAGATCGATTCCTGTTATCCGAGCGGCACGTCGACCCAGTCGATTCAACACACTTGCGCGCCTCAATTCACCAGAAATCAGCTTCTTCCTCGCGTTGTTCGCTTCACGGTTCATAATCAACTTTTCGACTAGGGCAAGAGACAAATCGTCCTCGTCAAACATGTTCTCCTGCAACACGGAGTCAGCCATCCCACAGATTAGCCTGTCGCGGATCGCAACGTCCTTGAGAGCACCAAAATCGCACAGCTCCGCGTGCTGTTTGACATCCAGAATGAAATCTTCCGCCGATTCGTACAGCCCTTGCTTGCGGTTGTAAAATTGGAACCGCTGAATAGTACCTGCAACCTGCTGATCGTAGCGCTTCAACAAGGCGTCGATATTTCTTTGAACGTAAGCTGTTTGAGGTCCTTACTTGGAAACAAACGTTTTATTTCCTTGTAAACCTCACGATTGCATGCTGCCATGAACGACGTCATCTTGTCCTTGTCTTCTGTCACTTTGTGATGCGCAAACACCCATTCCAATTGTTCCTGTGCCCGAGATGAAAGGCTCGATGTTGAAAGGCATCTTGGAGTCTGACATGGCAAAATAAAACAAAACTGAGTTACAAAATCGTTCTCAAACTAAAAGCAACACAAAACTAAAAGTTGCAAACGAAAAACGCACAAATTAAAATTCAAATGTCGCACAGAGCGTAAACAACAGTGCGACAACTCGTGCAACAAACTCGTGCAACAAAAAAATGTAGCGCAACTTGCAGTGTGTGTGTCTTATGCGCTGTGTGATAGTGTGTGTAAAATTTATCAGCACAAAAGAACACTGCCGCCTATTATCTTGCTTGCTAGGCAAAAGAAAATGGCGAAAACAAAATGACAAACGCACTTTTCTCAAACAACGTGGTCTCCTGCTCGTAGCAAAATGTAATTGTACTTACGTAGTTTTTAGGTTACTTCACCCGTCAAAACCTCGTTGAAAAACCACGCAGGAAACTCGCAAAACGTCCAAACGCTGCTACACGTCTTCTCCGAAAACTGATGTTCGCAAACGCACCGTCCTCTACCGAAAGTTAAGCCCGTTCCGCCGGGGATAATCCGGAAAAAAATCCAGGAAACTAACGGTAAAAGCTCGGCCAAGAACAGGAACGCTGCTAAACTTCCAACTCATTTTCCCACGTCGCCACTGAAACAAGTCAGTATTTCGGAGGGAAGAAACCGGATACACGTCTGCGTTGTTCGAAGAGTCACACAAGAAGAAAGTGTATTTCCAAAGTTCAGTATTACACAGGCCTGGCAGAATCTTAGATGACGTTTCTCAACCGAGAGGTGCCACGATTGGGGCGTAGGGTTACCACAGTTTCGATTGTCTGAAGTTCGATTACACCGACCAACAAAATTTCTGCGCAGGCTAATCCGATTCCGATTCTTGGAGCATGAGCATGAGCATGAGAGATCACCCATGGTTGCCCCTCCGTTGCTGAACAGAACCGTAATATCCTTTCAGCACTACTGATTATATGCTTCGACGATCTAGTGGTGTTTCCCTTATCAACAGCATGTATGAATGCGCTGAAAAGATAAAACACCATGATTGCTAAAGCTAGATCAGTTGCGAATAGGTAACAGTCATTGGCCACCAACGGCGCCCGCCATGTCAGTTTGTAGATCTCGATTTTAAGGGACGGGAATGTTAGTTAGCGCAGGTTGCTACTAGGGCAGCTGATTTACTCTGTGCTTACACCCCACAAGCGCCAGGAACCTGAAAATTTGTTAGTAGGATAGGGTGTTTGGTCAGGATTCATCATAGAAGATGATGATGCGACCCAAAATCATAGTGTTTGTTGAAAGGTATTATGTTTTATTCTCAAGGCAAGCAATCGCATGTTGCGGATGAGACATTTCCCGTTTATCGGCTGTTAACTTTTAATTGAAATGGTTTAATCTTAGACAGCCGGCTGTGGAAAGATAGAACCAAAATTATTTGTAATTAAATGATGAAGAATTTAACAGTGTAACTTTTTGATTGAGCTGTTTTTATGAGTTTTACATTATTGATGTTTAGTGGAGTACTGATTAACAAAGCGAACGACGAGTTACGATGTGTATCGAGCTGAAATTGTATGAAAAGGTTTTGTTATTGTTGCACACCGACGACGAACGCGAAAAAAAACCTTGTGACCCGACGGAAGGGCATCGCAAATCAGACTGGCTCAATTGTCATCGATGACAACCAGAGCCAGCCGCACCTTTACACACATACACGCACGCGAAAAAAAAAACGA
This sequence comes from Culex quinquefasciatus, assembly GCF_015732765.1. NCBI lineage: Eukaryota > Metazoa > Arthropoda > Insecta > Diptera > Culicidae > Culex > Culex quinquefasciatus. The sequence goes on along the minus strand of NC_051861.1, from coordinate 41,763,782 downwards.
AAAACACACCGACGACGAACGCGAAAAAACACTGCGAACCGACGGAAAGGCATCGCAAATCAGACTGCGGAAATGAAGAGAAAGAAAACAACATAAAAAAATAAATAAAACCTAATCACATCAAACCAATCACCCCATGCACACAAAGAGCGACACAAAAGAGACGAAAATTATCACGAAGAAACAGGACTGCGCGTCCCCAGAAGCACTGCACTTCTGATGGCATTATTCAATTATTATGCCCAATCACCTCATGCACACAAAGAGCGACACAAAAGAGAAGAAAATTATCACGAAAAAACAGGACTGCGCGTCCACCGAAGCACCGCACTTCTGATGGCATTATTCAATTATTATGCCCAATCACCTCATGCACACAAAGAGCGACACAAAAGAGACGAAATTTATCCCGAAAAAACAGGACTGCGCGTCCACCGAAGCACCGCACTTCTGATGGCATTATTCAATTATTATGCCCAATCACCTCATGCACACAAAGAGCGACACAAAAGAGAAGAAAATTATCACGAAAAAACAGGACTGCGCGTCCCCAGAAGCACTGCACTTCTGATGGCATTATTCAATTATTATGCCCAATCACCTCATGCACACAAAGAGCGACACAAAAGAGAAGAAAATTATCACGAAAAAACAGGACTGCGCGTCCACCGAAGCACCGCACTTCTGATGGCATTATTCAATTATTATGCCCAATCACCTCATGCACACAAAGAGCGACACAAAAGAGAAGAAAATTATCACGAAAAAACAGGACTGCGCGTCCCCAGAAGCACTGCACTTCTGATGGCATTATTCAATTATTATGCCCAATCACCTCATGCACACAAAGAGCGACACAAAAGAGACGAAAATTATCACGAAAAAACAGGACTGCGCGTCCCCAGAAGCACTGCACTTCTGATGGCATTATTCAATTATTATGCCCAATCACCTCATGCACACAAAGAGCGACACAAAAGAGACGAAAATTATCACGAAGAAACAGGACTGCGCGTCCCCAGAAGCACTGCACTTCTGATGGCATTATTCAATTATTATGCCCAATCACCTCATGCACACAAAGAGCGACACAAAAGAGACGAAAATTATCACGAAAAAACAGGACTGCGCGTCCCCAGAAGCACTGCACTTCTGATGGCATTATTCAATTATTATGCCCAATCACCTCATGCACACAAAGAGCGACACAAAAGAGACGAAAATTATCACGAAGAAACAGGACTGCGCGTCCCCAGAAGCACTGCACTTCTGATGGCATTATTCAATTATTATGCCCAATCACCTCATGCACACAAAGAGCGACACAAAAGAGACGAAAATTATCACGAAGAAACAGGACTGCGCGTCCCCAGAAGCACTGCACTTCTGATGGCATTATTCAATTATTATGCCCAATCACCTCATGCACACAAAGAGCGACACAAAAGAGAAGAAATTTATCCCGAAAAAAACAGGACTGCGCGTCCACCGAAGCACCGCACTTCTGATGGCATTATTCAATTATTATGCCCAATCACCTCATGCACACAAAGAGCGACACAAAGAGAAGAAAATTATCACGAAAAACAGGACTGCGCGTCCCCAGAAGCACTGCACTTCTGATGGCATTATTCAATTATTATGCCCAATCACCTCATGCACACAAAGAGCGACACAAAAGAGAAGAAAATTATCACGAAAAAACAGGACTGCGCGTCCACCGAAGCACCGCATTTCTGATGGCATTATTCAATTATTATGCCCAATCACCTCATGCACACAAAGAGCGACACAAAAGAGAAGAAAATTATCACGAAAAAACAGGACTGCGCGTCCCCAGAAGCACTGCACTTCTGATGGCATTATTCAATTATTATGCCCAATCACCTCATGCACACAAAGAGCGACACAAAAGAGACGAAAATTATCACGAAAAACAGGACTGCGCGTCCCCAGAAGCACTGCACTTCTGATGGCATTATTCAATTATTATGCCCAATCACCTCATGCACACAAAGAGCGACACAAAAGAGACGAAAATTATCACGAAGAAACAGGACTGCGCGTCCCCAGAAGCACTGCACTTCTGATGGCATTATTCAATTATTATGCCCAATCACCTCATGCACACAAAGAGCGACACAAAAGAGACGAAAATTATCACGAAGAAACAGGACTGCGCGTCCCCAGAAGCACTGCACTTCTGATGGCATTATTCAATTATTATGCCCAATCACCTCATGCACACAAAGAGCGACACAAAAGAGACGAAAATTATCACGAAAAACAGGACTGCGCGTCCACCGAAGCACCGCACTTCTGATGGCATTATTCAATTATTATGCCCAATCACCTCATGCACACAAAGAGCGACACAAAGAGAAGAAAATTATCACGAAAAACAGGACTGCGCGTCCACCGAAGCACCACTTCTGATGGCATTATTCAATTATTATGCCCAATCACCTCATGCACACAAAGAGCGACACAAAGAGAAGAAAATTATCACGAAAAACAGGACTGCGCGTCCCCAGAAGCACTGCACTTCTGATGGCATTATTCAATTATTATGCCCAATCACCTCATGCACACAAAGAGCGACACAAAAGAGACGAAAATTATCACGAAGAAACAGGACTGCGCGTCCCCAGAAGCACTGCACTTCTGATGGCATTATTCAATTATTATGCCCAATCACCTCATGCACACAAAGAGCGACACAAAAGAGACGAAAATTATCACGAAGAAACAGGACTGCGCGTCCACCGAAGCACTGCACTTCTGATGGCATTATTCAATTATTATGCCCAATCACCTCATGCACACAAAGAGCGACACAAAAGAGAAGAAAATTATCACGAAAAAACAGGACTGCGCGTCCACCGAAGCACCGCACTTCTGATGGCATTATTCAATTATTATGCCCAATCACCTCATGCACACAAAGAGCGACACAAAAGAGAAGAAATTTATCCCGAAAAAAACAGGACTGCGCGTCCACCGAAGCACCGCACTTCTGATGGCATTATTCAATTATTATGCCCAATCACCTCATGCACACAAAGAGCGACACAAAAGAGAAGAAAATTATCACGAAAAACAGGACTGCGCGTCCCCAGAAGCACTGCACTTCTGATGGCATTATTCAAATTATGCCCAATCACCTCATGCACACAAAGAGCGACACAAAAGAGACGAAAATTATCACGAAAAAACAGGACTGCGCGTCCCCAGAAGCACTGCACTTCTGATGGCATTATTCAATTATTATGCCCAATCACCTCATGCACACAAAGAGCGACACAAAAGAGACGAAAATTATCACGAAGAAACAGGACTGCGCGTCCCCAGAAGCACTGCACTTCTGATGGCATTATTCAATTATTATGCCCAATCACCTCATGCACACAAAGAGCGACACAAAAGAGAAGAAATTTATCCCGAAAAAAACAGGACTGCGCGTCCACCGAAGCACCGCACTTCTGATGGCATTATTCAATTATTATGCCCAATCACCTCATGCACACAAAGAGCGACACAAAAGAGAAGAAAATTATCACGAAAAAACAGGACTGCGCGTCCCCAGAAGCACTGCACTTCTGATGGCATTATTCAATTATTATGCCCAATCACCTCATGCACACAAAGAGCGACACAAAAGAGACGAAAATTATCACGAAAAAACAGGACTGCGCGTCCCCAGAAGCACTGCACTTCTGATGGCATTATTCAATTATTATGCCCAATCACCTCATGCACACAAAGAGCGACACAAAAGAGAAGAAAATTATCACGAAAAAACAGGACTGCGCGTCCCCAGAAGCACTGCACTTCTGATGGCATTATTCAATTATTATGCCCAATCACCTCATGCACACAAAGAGCGACACAAAAGAGACGAAAATTATCACGAAAAAACAGGACTGCGCGTCCCCAGAAGCACTGCACTTCTGATGGCATTATTCAATTATTATGCCCAATCACCTCATGCACACAAAGAGCGACACAAAAGAGACGAAAATTATCACGAAGAAACAGGACTGCGCGTCCCCAGAAGCACTGCACTTCTGATGGCATTATTCAATTATTATGCCCAATCACCTCATGCACACAAAGAGCGACACAAAAGAGACGAAAATTATCACGAAAAAACAGGACTGCGCGTCCCCAGAAGCACTGCACTTCTGATGGCATTATTCAATTATTATGCCCAATCACCTCATGCACACAAAGAGCGACACAAAAGAGACGAAAATTATCACGAAGAAACAGGACTGCGCGTCCCCAGAAGCACTGCACTTCTGATGGCATTATTCAATTATTATGCCCAATCACCTCATGCACACAAAGAGCGACACAAAAGAGAAGAAAATTATCACGAAAAAACAGGACTGCGCGTCCCCAGAAGCACTGCACTTCTGATGGCATTATTCAATTATTATGCCCAATCACCTCATGCACACAAAGAGCGACACAAAAGAGAAGAAAATTATCACGAAAAAACAGGACTGCGCGTCCCCAGAAGCACTGCACTTCTGATGGCATTATTCAATTATTATGCCCAATCACCTCATGCACACAAAGAGCGACACAAAAGAGACGAAAATTATCACGAAGAAACAGGACTGCGCGTCCCCAGAAGCACTGCACTTCTGATGGCATTGCCCAATCACCTCATGCACACAAAGAGCGACACAAAAGAGACGAAAATTATCACGAAAAAACAGGACTGCGCGTCCACCGAAGCACCGCACTTCTGATGGCATTATTCAATTATTATGCCCAATCACCTCATGCACACAAAGAGCGACACAAAAGAGAAGAAAATTATCACGAAAAAACAGGACTGCGCGTCCCCAGAAGCACTGCACTTCTGATGGCATTATTCAATTATTATGCCCAATCACCTCATGCACACAAAGAGCGACACAAAAGAGAAGAAAATTATCACGAAAAAACAGGACTGCGCGTCCACCGAAGCACTGCACTTCTGATGGCATTATTCAATTATTATGCCCAATCACCTCATGCACACAAAGAGCGACACAAAAGAGAAGAAAATTATCACGAAAAAACAGGACTGCGCGTCCCCAGAAGCACTGCACTTCTGATGGCATTATTCAATTATTATGCCCAATCACCTCATGCACACAAAGAGCGACACAAAAGAGACGAAAATTATCACGAAAAAACAGGACTGCGCGTCCACCGAAGCACCGCACTTCTGATGGCATTATTCAATTATTATGCCCAATCACCTCATGCACACAAAGAGCGACACAAAAGAGAAGAAAATTATCACGAAAAAACAGGACTGCGCGTCCACCGAAGCACCGCACTTCCGCTAATCCGATTCCGATTCTTGGATTTAAAAATTCTAAACCACTTTAGGGTAGTTTAGCGGTCATACCTAAGCTGAACAATAAAAATTAAGAGAGCAAAAAAGGTATTTTCGTGATTGGTAAAAAATATTTTTAAAAGTTTTTATCACTCCTCCCCCCCCCCCCTTTTAAATCGATCCAAATACCAAGGGGGCAAAAAAAGTAATTCAAAAAACTTGAAAATTTCAATGAAAATTTAAGTGCAGTCAGCTGACATCTTAAATTGAATTTCTTTGCGACGAGATTCATTTTTAGAATGTTTGGGTTTATTCAAAAATCTTTTAACGTTTTGAAAATTGGGTACTAAAGCCCTATGTCCATTTTTATGTACAACGGTAAAAAACACGATTAAAAACCATTTCTGATCACTTTTTTTCATTTTAATGCAAACAATTGTTTTGACTAGACAACATTTTATCGATGGATCAACTATGGTCTCCTTGAAACGAGCTGTCAAGTAGGAGCTTTTCTGTCAAAAAGGACCGCAAGGTTATTTTTTCAAAATTGATTTAAAAATCAATTTTAAACTCTTTGTGGTCGTACAAAGTGTCATTGTACTCAGAATAATAAGCTTTATCGCTGTTAACAATAATATCAGCAATCTAAGCTTCATTTTAGGACCCAATTGTCGGTTTGCGGTTCCACACAACGTTTTTTCGCATTTTTTTGCTTTCGTAATGATTGCAAAACAACTGAATTAGTGTAAATTGCATTAAAAAAACACTTTTATTTCCTTCACCCCCATCTCCCCTTTTTTTTGAAAAGATCCAATAAACCAAATTTTCAGTTTTTGCTTTTTGGGTGTTTTGGAACCGCCTTGAGTCAGAGGTATTAAAAAACACCCAAAAAGAAAAAAATGAAAATTTGATTTATTGGAACTTTAAAAAAAAAAAAAAAACTCCAGAACTTTAAAAAATATTTGCATCGGCCTTATCCGGAGTTTCGATCATCCGAAATTAAATTTTTCCACGGCTTTCAGATAATTGAGTCTGGGCTGTTTACTAAAGGTGGCCAAGAAGACCTAATAAAGAGGTTACTTTTCTATTGACAAACACACATTGTTTACATTGGGTTGTTCTGTCTTTTTCGAAAAAAGGCCTTAATTAAACATTTGGCTTTCGAATAATTATTTTACGTTTTAGTATGTGTTCCCGTAGTTTTAGTATCTTCAAAACTACGGGAACTATCGATATATTTTTTTATTCAACCCCTTAAGTACCTTAAACCAATAATTTGTAACAAAGCTTGCCTATTTTTACAATCAGATTTTTGCTGGATTGGGTCCGTAAGTTTGACTATTATGTTAAAAGAAGACAAAAACTTCCTTCGTTGATGTGCAACCTTAAACCTATTAACTATTAACAATATCACTCTAAAACGTAAGTACATAATCCTTATAGCTTTGGTGTTCGTGCTAACCTGGGTGATGAATAGTGCGAATGCGTAACGTAATTTCCGAATGATCCCACTTTGTTTACATCTACAAAATAGGAACTGTTCAAGCACAAGCATGACTTTTTTTTACCGGTAAATGAGCTGTTTTATAATCAGTTGTTTGTGTATCATTTTGGCTAGTTTTTGATATTTTTTGCTGAAAAATTGTGTGTGTTTTCAGGTTTGGATCGGTTAGAAGAGGTTTTTCTTTTTTACGGATGATGAAGAACTGCGGCGAGAATGTCATTATGCGATGAGGCAGATAAATTCTCTGGCTGATTTTGGAATCCTGCAGCTCTTCCTGGTCCAGCGAAAAAACAGCGCTAATCAGGGGCGCCGACTCTGGGGGGCACGGTACTTTTTGCCCCCCTTAAAATTGGGCAGGGGGGGCAGCCCATACATTGTGCCCCCCCAGAAATTTTAGAAGAAAAATATTCTTATTTTAAATATTACAAAAAAAAAATCACAGAAATAATTGAAAATAATATTTAAAACAGAATTGGAATTGGATAGAATTCTTGTAAGCGAATCTGTAAAATAGTTCAAAAACATTTGTTGTTTTTTAAATTGACAACGTTTCATCTATACTACTGCGCTCTCTTATGCTAACTAGGTAGGAAAACCAGCAAGCTTAGTATACAAGAGCAAACTTACGCAAACTCTTGTCAAAACAATCATCAAGTTTTCAGACGCAACATTCTGCGATTTGCCATTGTAGATCAGGATTTAGCGAAAATGAACTGAAACACTTTTCAAAATGGTCATTTGACGACAGCTTTAATTTAAAAAAATGCTGATAAATTCGATATTGTTTTGAGTAATTTTAGGTATTTTTTTTCTTGATTTCTTTTTAAAAAATTGCAAATTTTTGGTCGTATCAAGTTGTCATAATGCTTTTTTTGATTGTATTAAAAACCGTTTGTGTATCTTTTTGGTTATTCTTAAATTCTGAAATTCTGAAATTCTTAAATTCTTAAATTCTGAAATTCTTAAATTCTGAAATTCTTAAATTCTTAAATTCTTAAATTCTTAAATTCTTAAATTCTTAAATTCTTAAATTCTTAAATTCTTAAATTCTTAAATTCTTAAATTCTTAAATTCTTAAATTCTTAAATTCTTAAATTCTTAAATTCTTAAATTCTTAAATTCTTAAATTCTTAAATTCTTAAATTCTTAAATTCTTAAATTCTTAAATTCTTAAATTCTTAAATTCTTAAATTCTTAAATTCTTAAATTCTTAAATTCTTAAATTCTTAAATTCTTAAATTCTTAAATTCTTAAGTTCTTAAATTCTTAAATTCTTAAATTCTTAAATTCTTAAATTCTTAAATTCTTAAATACCTAAATTCTTAAATTCTTAAATTCTTAAATTCTTAAATTCTTAAATTCTTAAATTCTTAAATTCTTAAATTCTTAAATTCTTAAATTCTTAAATTCTTAAATTCTTAAATTCTTAAATTCTTAAATTCTTAAATTCTTAAATTCTTAAATTCTTAAATTCTTAAATTCTTAAATTCTTAAATTCTTAAATTCTTAAATTCTTAAATTCTTAAATTCTTAAATTCTTAAATTCTTAAATTCTTAAATTCTTAAATTCTTAAATTCTTAAATTCTTAAATTCTTAAATTCTTAAATTCTTAAATTCTTAAATTCTTAAATTCTTAAATTCTTAAATTCTTAAATTCTTAAATTCTTAAATTCTTAAATTCTTAAATTCTTAAATTCTTAAATTCTTAAATTCTTAAATTCTTAAATTCTTAAATTCTTAAATTCTTAAATTCTTAAATTCTTAAATTCTTAAATTCTTAAATTCTTAAATTCTTAAATTTTTAAATTCTTAAATTCTTAAATTCTTAAATTCTTAAATTCTTAAATTCTTAAATTCTTAAATTCTTAAATTCTTAAATTCTTAAATTCTTAAATTCTTAAATTCTTAAATTCTTAAATTCTGAAATTCTTAAATTCTTAAATTCTTAAATTCTTAAATTCTTAAATTCTTAAATTCTTAAATTCTTAAATTTTTAAATTCTTAAATTCTTAAATTCTTAAATTCTTAAATTCTTAAATTTTTAAACTCTTAAATTCTTAAATTCTTAAATTCTTAAATTCTTAAATTCTTAAATTCTTAAATTCTTAAATTCTTAAATTCTTAAATTCTTAAATTCTTAAATTCTTAAATTCTTAAATTCTTAAATTCTTAAATTCTTAAATTCTTAAATTCTTAAATTCTTAAATTCTTAAATTCTTAAATTCTTAAATTCTTAAATTCTTAAATTCTTAAATTCTTAAATTCTGAAATTCTTAAATTCTTAAATTCTTAAATTCTTAAATTCTGAACAAATAAATTGATGTTAAATTTTCGATTTTTTTAAACATTGTTTTTTTTTTGTAATTTCCAAATTTCTGATTTTTTAAATTTCTGAATTTCAACTTTCGATTTCTTAACATTTTTAAGCCATGAGTTGTTTTTAACCCTAGGGTTTTTAAAACTTTTTTTTTTAATTTTGGAATATTAATTTTTTTCTGTTATTTTTTTCTAAATTGCAGATTTGGAAAAAAAAATGTTTTTTAATGTGCATTTTCCAATTTCTAAAGTTCTAAATTTTTGCTTTTTACTTTTGTTTTCATTTTTAGAATATTTGTGTTGTTGAATTTTAAATACCTGATAATTTTTATAATTGACTGTTACTTCTGGAAAATAAGTGAGAATATGCCAATTAGAAGGAATTCGCCTTCCAAACATATAAAAAAACCCCCAATAAACATTCTCAATCACGTTTTAATAAATTATCTTTTTCAAAAAAAAAAATGGATTCCGGATGAAAAAAACTCTTATCACATCGTAATATTCAAATTGGTAAAATTCGTGATATACAATAAACTTAAACATCAAATCGCCACTCTCACCTAACGATTTCGGAAAACAACCGTGCCCCCCCAACATTTTGGACTAGTCGGCGCCTCTGGCGCTAATTGTAGTGAAGCTGATCCAACCAACAGAGAAGATTTTCACTAAACCAGTAGGTTTTCAAACGGAGTCAAATTAAGATTAAGACAGCTTCTGAATGGATATAACTGCATCGACTCCATAAACAAATTCAATACATAATTATAAAAAAAATAACAATCTCGCCTTCAAGGTTTTCCTCAAAAGCCACAAATTTAAGATTCTTGAAAAAAAAAACATTTCGATAACAATACTCTCTACTTTTGGCGAACAGTAAATTGGTTCCACTTTGACAGTTCAAAATTGAGGCCGTTTAGCGAACCACTTTTCAGCACCCAGGTGCTAACTAGCAACTTGATAGTGCTAGTCCGACTACTGGAATGATAGTAAACAAAATCCATCCACCCTCCAGCAACCACTACGGCACCTGTCCCTCGTCAAAGTCACGCTCACACACTAACAACACAATCGATCAACATGGCACTCATGGCACTCCTTTTCAAGAGTTGATGCTACTCGCACACTAGCACAAACTCTCTCTCTCTCTCTATCTTTGCACACATTCTTACATCGAGAGACGCCAAGTTTTCACACGGAAACCACGTGAAAATTGCACCGCGGTGAGACCCAAAACAAAAACAATAACAACCCCCTTGGGAGCTCTCACCACCCTCTCTCTCTCTCTCTCTCTCTCCCACACACACACATACTCGAACGGGGAGCCTCACCCATACCAGCACAACCTGGAGCTGTCACTCACTGGGAGAGGAGCGATTTTCTCAACTTGAAGCCGATCCCCGGAAGAGCAGCGGTACGCTTAGTTCCGTGGGTGCCGTCGTGGAAATCGGACCGTCTTTCGTGTGTGCGCGATTTCGGGAAGTGTTTCGTGTGCAGGTTAGAAATTTTTGCTCCTCCTCCAGCCCCCAGCCAAGGGCTCCTTAGGGCTGTGTCCCCGTTTTTCTTGGGAGGCCCGGAGGAAGAAAGTTGAGGTGTGCGTTTTCTTTCTCGTTGGGTGGACATTTTCCTTGTCATCGCGTGGGGCCTAACAAAAGGCAAACTTGGGAGATTGTTTTTGTGGCCGCTTTGGAGGCAGAATTGTCAAGCGGTGGAAATAGAAAGAAGTTATTGATCTGCGTGTGTACACACAGAAGAAGTGAGTTGACTCAATGACTGAGTGGGGAGAGAGTGGAGTGTCACCTTCAAAAAAATGTGACACAGTGCCGCGTTCCCCGTTCAGTCGCCGCAGCTGAGGCGCGCGCGTGTCGCCACGTTATGCCTTGCCTAGGGTTTGAGACATTATGTCACACGTGCACACACAACACGTCTGCTCCGGAACCGACCTGTGCACAACCGAGCAAAAGAAGCTCCTGCCGGATTCAACAAATCCAATGATTAAATTTCCATCCCAAGACCTTTTCGACCCCAAAAGGATCGATCCCCAGTCTTTCCCAAGCGTCAGCAACCACCCACACACACTCACACACACCAACAGTGGATAACGTAATCACCGTTACCGCATACAATCCTTCCCAGAAGCATGGAAGATTCGCCTCATCTATCGGAGAAAACCCTGCATGAATAGTGACCGGTAGTGACCACACAATACCGTTTCGGTTGTCCGCTTGCTTGTCCGTTCGGTCGGTGATAAGAGCTTAGAACTGGATTCTTGGCCGCTAGGGTGGTTCTGATCTGGTTGATGAGGTGGAACATTTTTTTTTTGTGCAAGCGAGGCAAATAAATCCATAAAACTGTCCAATTAAATTTTCTCCAATTTCGGTGCCAATTTTTAATCCAAATCAATGATTTATTTAATATAAGCAGCAAACTTTTTTAAAATTTGGTCAAAAACTAAAATCGACGCAAAATAATTTGCTTTACACTACTGCCATAGCGTTCTCGATCGAGTGATTCCTACTCCAAACTAGGTGTCCAAAGGCTTGATTCTTTGGATTGTGAGTCCAAATGCCGACCAGCAACCTCTAAACCTTTGAGTACTTGTCTTAAAATTTGCACTGATACTCAAAATTTTACAAAAATATTTACACAAAAAAAAAACAAATAAAAGTGTAAGCAGTATTGGTTTTTGTCTGCCATTTAAATTTATCTACTCTTTTCGAACGTTTTTTTCAGAAGAAAATTTTACTTTTATCATATACTTTTGAAGAGGTAAATATAAAATCTGCGTAATGTTTCCCCCTTACAGTATGTAAAAAAAGTATTTACACCCCTTGGGCACTATGCACATTTTGTGATGAAACATATAAAAAATTTAAAGTTTAACAGGAACCTAGTACTACGTTTTGTTCAGAAACTCATGCCAAACATTTTACTACAAAAAGCTCATGAAAAGATGATTTCTATAAAAAGTTATATAACAAATACTATTACGAAAATAAAAAAGGTGCAAAAAAAAGTATGTACACCTTTCGAAAAATTAACATAAATAATGTTATTTGTTGACAAATCACCATAAATCCAGTCTCCCAACTCCAAATAGGCATCCTTGACTGATTAAAAAAAGAATTTGGATTGAATATAAAGTTTACTAACTACTTAGTATAAAAGTTTATATAACTCTGGAAATTCTATATAAAACTTATCTAAACTTAATTTTGCAAACTTTTAATTCAACTAAATGTCAATATATTACCATATAATTGCTAAATAAACATTTTGGAGTGGGTATAACACCGTTTTGGGGTATTTGTATCGATAGAATAGATTTTTCGTTGGAATTTCGTACCAACCCGGAATTACGTCGTAGGAAAATCCGCCTGCATCCGAACCGGTCCACGATTCACAAGTCAACCTATGTGGAATCGGAAAAGGCATAAAATTTCCGATCTTTTGATACCCAAACATCTACGTTTTCTTTAAAACCTACGTTTTTAAATACCTGGGCAAAAAGTAAGTTTGATCCACGAGAACAAAAATTACGAAATTCCATACATTTTTGGCAGGTTGCTCAAACGAAACCATAACAACGTTTTTGCTAGTTTGAATTTTATATTTGAAATTAGGCGACAAAATGACCTCCGCTATTGTTCCAAACATTGCCCATCTACAAAAAATGGCAGGTTATTTTTCGACTTGTGACGTTACACCTGTAAGTGTAGTAGTGAAATGGATATTCTGCCGAATAATCAAGATGATGATTTTTTGAGTTTCCTTTTACCGATTTTTCGTGCGCGAGAGAGGAGAGCCTGGTTCCGATCTGATTTTTTGCCTTGATGAGCGTCAAAAGAACTTCTTTGATGATGGTGACAGAGAATTGTGAAATAATAATGCTTACTGCCAATTGAAATGAATTTGGGATACTTTTTGATATTTCTTTTCTTTTTTGGTAACAGATCAAAGACAAACATGAAAATATTTTTTTCGGAAAAATCTTTTATATTCTGGTAATATTCAATTTATTAACAAGCCATTATTTACAAGTATGTTTAGAATGATTTCCACAGTTTGATTACAGTCCATACTCGATTACCCGAAGCAGGTAAAACTTCCCCATGATCCACGAAGAGTATCGGGGCTACATTTACAGACCGGATTCAGTGACTTTTTTGTTTTTTTGTCTTTCTGGGATCGATTTTTTTCAGATTTTCAATTTTCAACCTAGGTCAGGATCGAAAGATGGTCCTTGAGAGAACAAAATGACCCTTTTTGAACAAAAATTGAAGAACGTAAACCATAAAAACAACATTTTGTTCTTGAAAATTACTAAATTTGCACCATTTTTTCTGAAATTTGCAACACCAACTTCTTAAAGAATCTTAAAGAATCGACCATTATGTGTTTAGATAGATTCCTGGAACTTTTTTGCAAAACGGATCATGCTAAAGATATAATACTGTACATTTTTGTTGTGCAGATTCCAATTCATGAAAAAACATTGGATAGAAATAGACTTCAGTTTTCGGTGTTAAATTGAGAAAGAGCACTATTTTAAAGTTACAGTTACTTTTTGATGAATTATGTTTAAAAAGTGAGCTTAACCATTACATATGCGAATCGTAGGAATCGGAAAATTTCTATGATTGTTTTTTTTTTATCTTTCATGATTAAAATTATTGAAATTAGAAAGCGTAGCATCCAGTTTAGACCCAATTTTAAAATTATTGCTTATCTCAAACCTACCAAAAGTTTCTTTAATCCGGAGTTCGAATTTCGATTCGATTATTCGATTATCTTAAAGTATAAAATTAGCTTCGGATACTCGAAACATCGGATAATCGAATCATGAAAAAAAAAAAAATTTTTTTTTCGTTGTCTTATGTTTGATTGTTGAGCTTTAGTATAACACATTTTTTATCGTGATTTATCCGAAGTCCCATACAAACCTTCGGATACCCGAAACTTCGGATAATCGAGGCTTCGGATAATCGAGTCTGGTTTGTAGGTATATTTCAGTGATCTTTTAAGTAATGAGTTTCTAACCTAAAATATGGTTCACTTAAAGAAACTTCATTTTGGGTGCACAGCAACCAAGGATGTTTTTGTCTTCTTATTCAAAAATTGTCAAACCTACGGACCCAAGTACCATGATTGTAAAGTAGTCAAACTTTGTTGTAAATTGTTTTGTAGACAGTACTTTAGGGGATGAATAAGGGAATGATATTGAAAGGACCCGTAGTTTTGAAGTTACTAAAATGTCTGTAACAAATATCGTGGTGCAAAAGCTCTAGTTGATGTGCTCCGTTAGGATAATTTCAAATGTCTCATTATGTTGGGCTTTTCAAGGCATGGTCTCCTAGTGTTATGTAATTACTAATTATAATCCATTAAAAATGTATCATGAAATGCATAAACTTTTATTATTATAATTTATCTATTATTAACAGCTGGAGGCTAGTTCAGCTTACATACACTTTTTTTTAAATGTGTTGTACAAGAATCATCTTTCAAATTAACTTTTTTTAATCTTCCTCAAATTCCACCACCAACTGGTTGACATTTTGCAAGATTAATGTTTCACACAGCCAGCCTAACAACGTCGTCGCCGCCGCTGCGTCGTCCCCACACGACCAACCCTATCGATGTTCTACACCGTACTCGCCACAAAGACCACCATAAAGAGCCGGGTTGTTTCACATGGTTCCCCCCATTTACAAGGGTGAATGAAAAATTCCCTGGGCGCTCGTTTTTCATTACCAGCCCCCAACCCCCTCAACCCCTCCGGGTCTTCCTTCTTTCAGACGACAAACCGCGAAGTCAGTTCCAGTAGCACTCTTCCTAGACAAATCAACCGGCTAGGCGACGTCGACGACGGCGGGAGTCACACACAATCGGCCGCTCTATCTTCTACGTGGGGTGCTCATCGTGCTAGAGCCGTCGCGACGCCTGCTGTGGGGTGCTCACCCAGCCAGAACAAAACATCGGGCTACTTTGTCTATCCCATAGAGACGCCAGCTGGAGGTTCTATCGTGGTTGGCTAAATGTGCTAGTAGCAGCATGTCGGCTTATCGCTGATACTGCTACTTAGTAGACAGCTTGAGGCGTTTGATAAGTTGGTGTGAGTTGAAAAGTACATATTATAATATTAACTAGTTTTGTTACATTTTCAGTTAAGACACATTTTTACTGAAAACATTGAACATAGTTTTATTGTTTTATATTAATCTTTTAAAACATCTCTTTTCATTATAAAAATATAAACATATTGGTACGCCAAGGGTTAGTGCGAAAAAATACGGGATGCCAAGTAAAATTAACGCCAACACGCGCAATGAAACAAAACAACGCTTGATCTACATAGAATTGCTACGAGAGTATCTGTGTAGCTCAGTGAGCGAATCATTAGAATTGAAGGTGCATACTCATTTCGTTTTGGTTGTATAAGTGAGTGCTTAAATCTTCGACGCTGGAATGTACTTAGAACAAACTGTCGTAGTTGAGTGTCTGTTTTAATTGACGGAGAGCGCACAGTGCATTGCACAGTGCCATTAACAAACCTAAAAAATGTGCAAAAATGGATTTCTTGGTATCCTGAAATTTTATGCAATATTTACAAAGAACAAACCACATTAATTGATCAAACGAACTTTGGAGAAAAACCGTTCAGCCCTGTCTAAATATTTTTGGAAAATTTAAAGTGTACGTGTTTCAGATGTCCCTAAAATTCAAGCAGTGTATCATCATAAGCTGGATCTTTTTACGACACCTTAAAGAGGGCTGCAAAATTTGCATTTAATAGAATGTTAACATTTACTTGAGAAATAAATTGCCACCGAATTCGCTATGTAAATGCGAACCAGATGCTCTTTTTAGGCTATGGGAAAAATTTACTTTTTTTAAACTTGAGCCGGGATGATGTGATTTATATTTATTTAAAAAAAATCAAGTTGGATGTGGGAGTGTGAGCCAACCCTCGTTCACTGTTTAAACTCTGAAGACCCCTACTTTATTAGTCATTACCGGCGCCCTCCCACGAAGTTTGCAGTTCAACAAAAAGGGAGGAATGCTAGTCCGATAACACTGACCTACAAACATTGACAAAATTGACTGCGCAGGCTCAACTCGCGGGGAAGCATGAAGTTTAGGGTCCTCAAGAACACGAGCACTTTGCCTTTTTCAAAAATATTTAGCCAGGACTGAATGATTTTTCTTCAAATTTTTTGTGGAGAATTAAGGCGTTTCGTCACTCTTGCATCCAACTTAAAATTGCATACAATATAGAGGAGAAACAAACCGCATTAATAAAAACACCTTTGAGCCTATTGACTAATTTGTGTGTAATGATTAGGCCAGTGCCAAACTTAATTAACATTTGCAGCTATTTTTCAATATTCATGTCGTCACCCCTTTCACAATTGGTCAAAAATATCAGGGTAAAAAAAACCAACTATAACAACTGACTACAATCATTGGAAAAAATAAGAGGTATTCTTTTGAAATTTTGTCATTTTTATCCTATTTCCGAAACATTTAGCGTTAGTTTGTCGGTACTTGAGATGAGCTTATGCAAAATAGGAGCCCACTACAACAACAGATAAGTGGAATAAAACAAACATTGAAATTTTGAAGTCTAAAAACAAAAAAAAAATCGACAGGTGCTAAAACTCAACTTTTATACGAGTGTTACGTATCCTTGAATCAATTATCAATTGGATATTTTCAGTTTAACGAGCGTTTCTCGTCTTGATTTTTATTTTCCGTCAAGATAAGCTTCAAGCTCTACAACAATGAGAAAAGTTATACTTATCAACACCGGTTTTCAGCACATAAATGGATACTGAAATAGTAGTTTTTGCAATTCCGTCGTGAAACTACTTACTTTTCCTGTCATTCTTGAACGACCAAATAGCCTACTTTTCTGTACCAAAAATAACAGAATCGAATAGCAACACTTTTCAAAATAAACGCTGAAAAGTTCTACTTTTCAGCACTCAAATGGGTGCTGAAAAGTTGAACTTTTCATCACTTGCTTCGAAAAGTAACACTTTTCAACATTTTTTTGATTTAAACGATTTATTGACAAAATACATAAAAATTTGACATAAAATTTCACTCAGTGTGTGTTTTTGGAATTGCAAAAAATGTTGTATGGAACTCGCTGCAAAACTTGATTTTTTCTGCACTCTACATTTTTATCCTCGTTGGATAAATGTACGACTCGTGCTGAAAAAATCCTCTTTTTGCAACTTGTTGCATAAACTACTATTTTGCAACAAGTTTCGAAAAGAAGTTGTTTTTTTAAACTTTTAAATACATGTACTGAAAAGTTTATCTTTTCATCACCAATTTCAGTGCTGAAAAGCAGAATTTGTTACCCCTTGTATAGAAAAGTACTACATTTCCGTTCTATTATTTTTGGTAGTGGAAAGTAGGCCGTTTCGTTGTTCAAGAATGATATGAAAAGTAAGTAGCATCATAACTGAATTTCAATACAAGTTTATTGAACTCGTTGGAGAGCTCTATTTTTTCAACACTCGTCGTATTTATCTAAGACTCGTGCTTTGTCACAAGTGGTAACACTTGTTTATTATCTATTCTACAAATAAATAAATAAAAACACAATAAACGGAGGCTTCAGTATGAATCAACGTTAATCATTTTTTTTTTCATTAGAACATGTTCAATGGTAATTTCCCATTTCATTCACAGTCAGACTATCTTAATTGCTTGTTTACGTTTTTTTAATCAAAGAGGAATGTTTAAGTTCAATAGATCAAAAACAATCCAGTGGTTCTCACTTTTTTACAAACTTACCAACACTCCCCCACAAGTTCAACATAAAACACTCACACAAACAACGTTCTCCACCACACACACACACACGACCACGTGCTCGTTCCCCTTTTCCCACATTTTCCAAACCCCGGTGAAAAACGCGCGAATGAAAAACAACACTCACTCCGGCCCCACAGGCGAGTGCCCTCCAAAACACACTCATTCTCTCCCTTGAATTACTCTCACTCTCCCGCTCTCTCAGCTTGCTCCCCCCCCGAAAACAGAGTTCCGGTCCCTTTCTTCACCCGCTCTTATCAGTGGAGCTCGATCTGGTCGCTGGTGGCGTCTCACGGCACGACACAACACGACAAAACACGACCAAACGTCTAGAACAAGGGCATCTGGTCTGGTCCTGATCCTAGAAAGTTGCCAGCAGCAGACGAAATTTAGTCGGGGTTCCGAGTGGTCGTGGTCTCTTTTTCGGTCGATCCGGATTTTAACCTTTTGGGCAGTGTGGGTGCAAAGATTCTTGGAAAGTAATTTTGTGTAGAAAAAGTGCAAAGAGTTGGACTGCTAAAGCTTGACGTTAGCGTTAGCGTTGGAACAGTTGGTTAGTAGTGGCAAGGTCGGAACTTCCGGTGTTTTATTGTGTGTGCTTGTGACAAGTGACAACCCCAACTTCTACGTGGGTTTAAAATAGTTTTCGTCCACTTTCCAGGAAAAAAAGGAAGCCTGACACGAAAAGAAGTTTGGTGGGTGGTGTCTCCGTTCTTTGTGTAATAGATAGTGGTCAGAACGGAAACCTAGCACCCTGAAGCAAAGTGTGGGTGTTGGGTGTAAAGTGTGGAACCAGGATAAAACCGAAAGTTTACCCACCTCGGCAAAAAAAAAAAGTTTTCGTGAAGTGGAAATCGAGCAGCGGAAGTCGCCGGGAAGGAGTCAAGTTTGTGTTTGTGTAGAGAGCTTGCAGTCGGTGGAAGGTGGAAGAAACGTAAGTCAGTTGTGCAAGATTAATGTCATTCGCAATATAGATGAAACATAAATAGCCTAACCGTGGCATTATACCCGGGAAAAAAGGGGTGGTTGTGAGAGAAAGAGGGAAATAAATCAAGACTTTGTAGCGGTTTTTGCGCGAAAATGATTTGCTTTGGAAGCTCGGACGGTTGGTTGGTTTGTTTGTTTGTTGACTTTGCTTTTGTTGTGGTATAACCGTTGAACAATTTCAATAGCAAAAGTTGAAACGCGCCAAAGGTCAGAGCTGGAGGTATTTGGTTTTAGAAGCTTCTGCATGAGATTTATATTGCTTTCGTAGATTGATTTACGCTTAAGACAACAATAATGAATTTTTACTTTACTTCTAAATTTTACTGAGAGAGCATTGTGTCTTTATGCAAAAGTCAGTAATTGGGTCCAACAATCAAGCTTTAATTTATGATATTATTGTTCACAACAATAAATCTTATTTTTCCGGGTACAATGACTCTTTGTTCAACCAAAAAGGATTTAAATTTGATTTTAATTTAATTTTTAAAATTAACATCGTGGCCCTTCTTGACAGAAAAGGTCAGCTCGTTCCAAGGGGACCATAGTTGGGATCACAAGTGGCATCATAAGTGGTCATAGCTTGAGACAGGGTTGCCAGATCTTCAATGTTTTAGACTCGTTGGAAAGGTCTTTCGATTACCTAACCATCGGTGGGTCGGATGATGGATCCGGACATTGTTTACATACATTTAAGTGAGATCCGGCTACAAAAAGTACATAAATATCACTTAAGTGTTTATAACTCGAGACAGGGTTGCCAGATTATCAATGTTTTGGACTCGTTGGAAAGGTCTTTCAATTGCCTAACTAACGATGTATAACATGATGATGTTTGGTTCAGTGTACCATTCATTCATCTTTCGAAAATATGCGAAAACATATTTTTATACATAGCTTTTGAACTACTTATCGAAACTTCAAACAATTCAATAGCACCGCATGGGACCCTAAACCAAGTCGAATGCGACTGGTTTGGTCAAAATTGGTTCAGCCAGTGCTGAGAAAACTGAGTGTCATTATTGGTCATTATTGGTAGTATCACAATGTGACACGTTCTTTTCAGATTTTTGTCTACATAATTTACTGTATCTTTTATGTTAAAGTTTTAACTGGTGTAACCAAATTAGTTGAAACTTGGAGCGTTTGTTGAACGATAGTATACGAACCGATTGCTTCAAAAAGTTTAGCTCTATCATTCATAGTTTTGAAAATATTGATCATCAAACTTCAAAAATCGATTTTCTCGAATAATACAAAATAGTCGTTGTCACAAGATAGTACACAACAGACGATGTTTGGGTTTATTCGATTTTTTTTTGAATTTTTGAAAGTTTTCGATGTACAGTACCGCGAAAAGTTTTTTTTCGTTATAATTTTTGTTTCCCTCAAATCATAATTTTTTTTAACTTGCAGAACAGCTGAACTAGCGTAAATTGCATTTTAAAACACTTTTTCCATTCAAATGTAGAGATTATGGCTAGTTATTTAAATTTTTGTTTTATTTTTATATTTTTGGAACATGCCTCATTTTCGGCAAAATAAATATTTTTAAACGCTGTTTTGTCTTGCATACAGCTGTTTAATTTATGATACACTCCTACATATTTTAAAGTGATACTCAAGTTGCCCTCTTTTTAAAATGACAAAAAAATAAACTTTTGTGAAATTTGCTCATCAACTTTCAACCAGATTTCTGAAATCAGGCTAATGAAAGGCCTTTAAACTATTTATCAGACCTTTTTGACATATTGCTCATTATTTTTAAATTCTGAAAGTATTTTTCAAAGAGATAAGAAATGTTCACCAAAGTCCTTATAACCTAAAGTAAAAAAAAACATGGTGATATTACATATGGGAAGGGTACATCTTTTACATCAGAAAAAATGTGTAATTTTACCAATTGGTGTAATGTCACTTTTTCATTCTAAATTGAAGAAAAATTACACAGACGTTATATTCAAACCTCCAAAATAACAACTTCCAATTTTACTCAATGTTTTACTGTGTACACCTTTGCCGCAGCTAACAAATTGAACAGAAATCTTTTTAAGATATTGATTTTTAAAATTTATTTTCATGACAATTTTGTTGGGATAGGTCAAACTTGAGACTTTTTATGAAAAAAAAAAAAAAAAACGTTGAAGCATAGTTAAATTAAATCTACTCAAACCCATGACGAGTTACTTCCCTTTGAACTTGTTCTCTTAAAGAATCCATACACACACACACACACTTACCTACTCTTAAGTGAATTCTCTTCACTCTCCACTTCAACTTCTTTCCCTCGCACCCAAACGTTGTTGGGTGGGAAAGAAGTTCAAGCACAGCAATTATTTAGTTTGAAGTAACTTTCACCCCCAAGAAAGCCCCAAAAGTCGTCGATAATTTCGTAATCCATTTGGCTGCCGGATCCCTCAAACCAACCCAGGAACCTATCCCCCTCTCCCTTCTTTGTCATCCTGCCCCGAACAGAAACGTTGAACTTTGGGCTGAATTTGGCTCCGGCAACCAACCAATTTCCATTTCGGATTTGGCTCCTTTCCTCACTTTTCCTATAGCATAAAGTACTAGTGACTCCGAACCAGATTGAACCGTTTTCGTCGGCAAAGTTTACTCGTTAAAGCTTCTATTCACGCCAGCGAGTGAGTTTTTTTTTTCGAAAAAGCGGCACATCAGAGCTTTTGCTTTGTTTGGGTGAAAGTTTAGCAGTGAGGTGGTGGTGGTGGGCGGTGGGCGCGGATCTCAGTGGGCGCTAATTAAAAAATAGCATGTGGCTGTGACATGACTTCTTTCGGGTTGAGGGAAAACTTGGTCTGCTCAATAAACTGAGTTTTGGAAAGGTATTTATTTCACGCAAGGTAAAGTGCTAAATAAACTGGCATAACGGCTTGATAATTAGTTAACGGAGAATTTGAGCTTAATGCATATGTTGTTAAAATAAAGTCCTACAAAAATAACATTTGCAGGGTGTGTCAAAATAGCATGGTACACAAACACGCGAGTGCAGCGAATAAGGAGTTCTAATCGTTGGGAATTCAAGCGCCACACAACAACAACAACACCATCGGGTTATACCTAGTCGTGCCTACCGACCTATAACTATATCAATTACAATGTATCAGGTATTCGGGAAAGCACTCGGAAGATTTTACCACTCGATAGATCATAATTACACGCTTGATACACGTGCGATTAGCCATACAGTGGAATATTTGTTGCAACTGGAGCGTAACTAGAAATATCAATACTTCACTTCGCTAGAGCACAGGTCTAGAACAACATTTCAAAAAGATGTATAAGTGAAAATTAATTGGCGTTTTAGTATTGGTTTTATAATAAACCACTCAATCATCTACACTTTTCAAAAAAGTCAAATTTTTAATTTAAATCATAATCAAAATTTAATTTCATACCGTGACTCCAAACACATCAATTTCAATTCCAAATGGCTTATCACAAATAAAATTATACGTTATTGAATTAGCGTCACTCACCCCGAACAGTCGTGGTTCGGCTATCGATATGAAATTAGTCAGCACTGTCAAATCGGCTCTAAAAACAACCCGGCTCATCATTAGGAAAGAGGAAATACGGCCCGACTGCAAAGCAATGCAGGAAACTATAATTAAATCACCGCCCAACTAATGTTCACGGTGAATAATTTGCACGTACGAAATTCACCTGCCCACCGACCGGCTCGCACCTTAAACAGTTCCGCTAATGACAGACACGCACGCATCATCATCGTTTAATCGAAATCGTAATCATACTTGATTTTTTTCTACTAGTATTCGATAATGTCGTAAATTATGCACGCGCGCCTTTCGACGCGATCGCGATGATTCAATTTTTATGGCCGGGACGCGCGGCGATAACGCGCGATTGTCTGGCGTCGTGATTAATTTTATGGCAGTCACTGAGCTGCTATAATTGAAGAGAAATCATTATTATTGAAGAGCTCATCAAGCACAAGCTTGGACGATTCTGGATCGTGAATCCCGAGCAGGGGTAAATAACACGGGAATACCAAATTTTGGTATTACTTGGGCAAATAACAGCGACCAAAATGTGCCCTTGGTTGCCCAGTAATAGATGGTAAAATACCATGAAATCATACCAAAAGCTTGTATGTGGAAGGGCACAACAATACCATACCATGTTATTCCAAAGGTAAAATAATACCACAAAATAAAATCATTTCAATACCAAGTTGAGGTCTTCTGGATTTTTGAAAATTGCTTGAATACCAAAACTTGGTATTGTCATGGTTTTAATTTTAGGTATTCCCGCGCCCTTGGAAAATCATATTTTGGTATTCCTGTGGTCTTCCACAAACATGATTTTGGTTTGATTTCATGGTTTTTTACCATCTATTACTGGGCAACCAAGAGCACATTTTGGTCGCTGGTATTTGCACAAGTAATACCAAAATTTGCTATTTTCATACCATTTTTAGTGCAGCAGTTGCAGTTAGTGAAAAAACGTAAATGATCCTTATGCAACAACCAAATCTACTCACCTGATGATTCCATGTTGTTTTTAGTGATATTCTTCACCACACCGAATGCATTTGTCATTGATGAACGGCTGTACTTGAAGTTCTTGAAGCTTCTGAAAAATAACAAGATTGAAAAATAAGTATTATTAAAATGAAACTGGATTGAAATTCACCAAAATTCAATAATCTGTTGATTGACTCGTTTTTCAAAGTATTTGGTTATCCCAACTTAGAAAAATTTCAACGTTTTTGAAAAAAATATTAGTGGGTATATCACAAAAAAAAAAATTTAAATCAGCTTTAACATTTTTGGGTTTCAAGTCATTTTAGCGCAAAATTAATTATCTCGTCAAAAATAAAAAAATCCATAGTTTCAGAGAAAATTGATGAAACCTTTCAATACCAAAATAATACCAAAATGTGGCATCCTGACTTAGAAAATTTTCCACAATTTCAAGTCATTTCAAAAATGTTTAAAATCACGTTTTAAATTTCCGGTTTTCAATGAAAGCATTCGCTTTGAGACCTCGTTTTAGCGCAAAATAAATTATTTTGTCAAAATTTTCCCATAGTTTCAGAGGAAATTGATAAAACACTTTAATACCAAAATAATACCAAAATGTGCTATCCTGACTTAGAAAACTTTCCACAATTCCAAGTCATTTCTGTAGGGGGTATATCAAAAATATTTAAAATCAAGTTTGAAATTTCCGGTTTTCAATGAAAGCATTCGCTTTGAGACCTCGTTTTAGCGCAAAATTAATTATTTTGTCAAAATTGGTCAAAATTTTCCCATAGTTTCAGAGGAATTTGATAAAACACTTTAATACCAAAATAATACCAAAATGTGCCATCCTGACTTAGAAAATTTTCCACAATTTTAAGTCATTTCTGTAGGGAGTATATCAAAAATGTTTAAAATCAAGTTTGAAATTTCCGGTTTTCAATGAAAGCATTCGCTTTGAGACATCATTTTAGCGCAAAATTAATTATTTTGTCAAAATTGGTCAAAATTTTCCCATAGTTTCAGAGGAATTTGGTAAAACACCTTAATACCAAAATAATACCAAAATGTGGTGTTCGACCATTGACAAATTCTGCAATTTTGCAATATCAAAACAATACCTTAAATTGGTATGATACCACATTTTGCTCTTGCATAATCCTTAAGACAAATTTTTAAGGGTCCAGGAATACCAAAATTTGGTATTGATACCAGAGAAAGGTATTATTACGCATTTCCCTTGTTATTTACCCATGCTCGGGATGGAGGATTGAACTTATCACAAAAAGATATGGTGGATTATTTATACAAGCTATACGACGGCTTGAGTAAAGGTCGCCATTTTGAACAGCGAAATCGGTCAAAATCTGTTGAAATCTGACAGAATCTGAATGACACTTGAAAAATCTGGCATTCCCAGAATAATCCGGCAACCCTGATGTTTACATTGCGTGCTGATTGTTTATTTAAGGTCATACGTCAAGCACACTCATGTTGATTAAGGTGAAAAAAATAGTTCTTGAAACTACTGATTACTAGCTGTAAGTATATCAAAAAAACTTCTGGTGTGTGTTGATTGCGAGTGGTGGGGCAACGTGTTTTTTTGCTAACAATCATATTATCAGTCCTTCCTTTATCGTCTTTGATCGGAAGGTACGCCGCCGTTTTAGTTTGTCGTTTTTTTGTACATTTGTAATCTTAATGAATTGTCTTGTGATTTAAAAAGCCTTTCGTATATCATCGTTGATCGGAAGCTACGGTTTCGAGTTTTTTTTTATATCGAATAAGGTGTTAAACTTTCACGGCGAAAAAGTAATGTCTATAGTAGAGTGTAACAAAAATGACTTTTTGGCGGGCATTCAGGGGTTTGTTCTGGTAGACATAACGAGCCCAAATCCCAAATATGAGCTTTATTAGGCGTAACAGGAGCTGGCGCTCCGCCTAAAATTTTAAATGGGATTTAACCCGTAAAAAAATATTTTTTCAAAAATGTCAATTATTGAGGCATTTTGGCCACTAAAGCATTTATTTTCATCATCACTGGCGTGTTGGCCAGATCCTTGCGCATCTTTTGGTATATATTACATGAAAGTTTGGAGCACCTGTACTGAGCTCCAGGGTGCTTCAAACTTTAATGTTATATATACCAATAGATGCGCAAGGATCTGGCCAGTAATGTTGAAAATAAACGCTTCAGTGGCCAAGGACATTTTTGAAAAAAATCTTTTTTACGGGTTAAAACCCATTCAAAATTGAAGGGTGGAGCGCCAGCTCCTGTTACGTCCAATCAAGCTCATATTTGGGATTTGGGCTCAGTATGCCAACTGGAACAAACCCCTGAATGCCCGCCAAAAAGTAATTTTTGTTACATCCTAGTCTATATAATCATTAATCGAGAGACACGCTAACTTTTTAGGATCGTCAAGTTTTTAGTGAAGCAGAATTTACACCTATTAGATAATAGGGTGTTTCATCCAAACAAAAAAGTTCTCAGAATCAGGCAAACCGAGGTTCCCCTAGTAGAGGATACCCATAGGGACTCTCATGCCAAATATCAGCCCATTTGGTTGAGAATTGACCTGTCCCCAGCAATTCAAAGTTTACATGTAAATTACTATGGCATTTCTGTGCTTTTCGTTCAATCGTTCCTACAGGTCTGGGGCAACATGGATTCACTCGGAATAAAGACAGGTGTGTAGGGGATGGTCCAATGAACAAATTCCAGATGGAATTAGGGTTGTCCATTCTGTCCCCAAGGTGCGCATTGGATCGACGTCCGGTGTATCTAGAATCAACGATACACCCTACAAATGTATTGTCCCTAGTATGCTATGACGGCTAGCTGAAAATTACGACGCCCCATGTTAGACGGTGAACACGTGGCAGAGGATTAACTCAAGTTTTGGCTCAGAAACATACTTTAAAGTAATAAAATTATAATTTTTGATGTTCCTGTAACAATTGAACTATTCCAAATAACGTAACATGATGATTTTGTAATAATAATGCAATCGATGTTTCCCCACGTGTTCACCGTCTGACAAAAACAAAAATCAAAATAAAGCTTAAATAAACTGTCCCAATAATGTCTACTTGGTTTGAATTACTTTTATGAACAACTGCTGATTTGTTGAATTCTAGAGTTGTGATCGTTTAAATTTCTTTTGGGAAAATTTAATTAGGTAATGGTTTTTTTTTTATTTTATTATATGGAATTATATTGAGATATGAGATGCAGCAGAATAACGAAAAATCTCAGATTTTTTTGTACTTAGCTATGGCTATGATTTTTCTGTGGCTATCAATTCAAAATTTGTTATATGCTTAAAAACCTATTTTGAAAATCAATGCAAAATAAATGTTAAACAACGTCTAATCGATTGCACGAGTTTAGGTTAAATGAAAAAAAAAATTCATCAATATTAATTTTTTCCCTCTAATTTCCCTCAAAAATTTTGAAGAGAAACTTAAAATACAATTTTTAATTGCCTTATTGTTTTGGTCAGGAAACTAGAGCAAGCGATTTCAGAGTTAGAATGGTCAATATCCGGAATATTTGCTTAGTGAGAATAATGTATAATTTCATGTTTACATTTCTTAAAGAATGATTAATGGTGAAATTTGAAAAAGTTCCTATTTAAATAATAATCAAGTGATCAACAATTCTCACAACAATGTTGCTAACATCATCCAATTTCTCTCGACGCCACCAACATCATCAGCACAGCCGACAACAGTTATCCAAACTGCGAACAAAGCATAACTTCGTTTACCTCGCCGCGATTAATGCAAGTTGCTCGATTAATGCTCAATAAGCAAAACCTCAGTACCTCATGTGTGAGGCTCTGGGGGACTTTTCGATTACAATAAAATCAGAACGTTTTGGACAGTCTTACTAACCACATCGGCTTTATTAATTTCGTGAAATCTCCCCTTCGATCATGGACGTTTTATAACTTGTATAAAAGTTATTTTTAAATGAAATTGAGCTAAAAAACTTAAAAATTCCTGAAAAGGTTGTTTGAACAGGCAGACATTTTGGCCACGCGTCGCCTCTGATCACAAAGTATCGCGATTTTACAAAAAAAAAACTTTTTTGTGTTTTTTTTCATTGAAATATACGTTTTTTCGAATTTTGAGTAAGCCATCAATTCGGGCTTTTAATTTTACATAAAAGTCACTTTGTCACCAAATTTCTATCTCATCACCGTTTCAGGCTGAAAATTATTGAAAAACACCTATTTTTTCGCATGTTCAAAAATGAAAGGGGACGTAACGCCATTCCTCCACGAAATATAAAAAAATGGATCTCGGATTCGTGATCAGGGACAAAATTAAACCTAAGGACAAAGTTTCACGCAAATCGAAGAGGTCGGGTTCGGAGCAACTGCTGTGTAAGTTGGCGGAGGATTACCCATCGATAAAAATAGTTAAATTTTTTAAAGTTTTAACAGAGTGTGACCTTTTCTATTTCTTAATTTTAGTTTCTATAAGGAGTTTTAATTTTACGTCAACTAAATAACTTGCTTCCCCGCTATTTTTCAAAATATTTATTAATGGGAATATTATACCCCCAAAGCATTATGTTTTTCTTCATAAAAATGAGTTCAAAAATATCCTGTATTATCAGATTCTTCGAACAATTGTACATTCAATGTACAATTGGGAACAGTTCAAATTTGTTTCTATGTTACAAGTGTTACTGATCAAAATTCAATAATATCTCTAGATTAATAGGCAAAAAAACAATGAAAAATCAAACCATCCACTTTAACGACCCCCAGGTCTTTTGTGGTCTCTATTGCATGTTTCTGCTCGAACCTAGGAGTCCGAAGGCTTGAATGGGGAAGGCACCCAAACCTCTTTCAACTCCAAAGAACCGTCAACCCCAGGTTTCGAACTGAAGACCTTTTGGATTGCGAGTCCAACCGCTGCCAGCGATTCCACCTGAGCAGGCTTGGTTTGTTGTGTTTGTCTTTATAGCATGGAGTTTTACTTCCTCATCCGATAGAAGGTAGATAGATTTATAGGCGAAAAAAAAAGATTTATAGGCACTTTTTGTAAAAAATGTTTCTTTCAAATAAAAAAATATCAAAAAAATCGTATATTCTGTGTCAACAAAAATTAATATTTTTTTTTTTTTTTGTAAAAAATCAAACTCCACTCTGACTCGTGTAATTGAATTCAGTACGGAGTAGCATGATAGACGGCTAATTCTTGAAGGTTTTGAATCCTCATACAATACCAGGCCTGTTTCACCTGCATTTTAATTATTCGTGGATTTCTTAATGTATATTGTCAAGTTTAGTTTGATGATACTCAAAACAAACATTAATTTAACTCACTCCTTAACTCCTTTACATCCGTGAAAATTCCTGCAAGCAATCCTTCACTAAAATCATGGCACTTTAAGAGCAAACATTTGCATAATTGCAAAACACCACCGCCGTTAAACTCCGCGACATGAAGCAAACGCGCCACAATCTGAGTAATTCAAAATGCAACGTTCTGCCACGCGCGCCCCACCGCAATTACGGAATCAATAAAACAGGTTACGAGGATGCCATAATGACCCCCCCCCCCCCAGCACAACCACGTTGAACCGTACATGGTCGGTCCAACTAACCATTCGAGCAAAAGCACCAATCGTCTCCATCCCATTAACCGACGCCGTCGTCGTCCAGCAGTCAGCGTTCATTGAAAAGCATTCGCGACGATTTGAATTACCAGACCACTTTAATGGCTGGACGTTGTTGCGGGCCGGTAATGACACCGTTCTGGAATTCATGAGAAAGTCCTGGTTTGTTGAGGGGAGCTGGAGGGAGAAGCCGTACATTTAATTGTCGTTGGAGTGGAAAGCTTGCTTTCCTGTGGATCGTCAAAGCAAGGAAAGTAGAGCAGTGAGGCAAATTTTGTTTGTGGGGAGTTTTGCTGGCCGAGAGATATGCGCATTACTTTAGTTGTGCGTTTTACGGAGTTCTAAAAAGAAGTTTTTATGAAAAATTTCTGCCAACATTTTCAGCTTATAAATTTATTTTTTTTCTGTTTTAAGCGTGTATAGCATGCCATATGAGTGCTGAAAAGTACAACTTTTCACAACTAACTGTCCGTCTGCAACCTGTGTGGCGTCAGCGAAATGGTCCGACGATGGGAAACGACTGTGAAAGCTTGCCAAATCGCGTATCAGCGACGGCGATGCCGCCGGTGAGAACAAGAGCCAAGAAGTCAAAGAATGTCTGTGAGAGTGTGCCTTTTAATGTGTGTCTGTGTGTGTGTTTGTCTGGGTATCAGATGAACCTCGGGAGAGCAAACTCGTGACTCCCCTCGTGCGCTTATGAATGATTCTATTATGCAAATTGGAACCGATCCAATTTACATATCTGCACACTTTTAGCCCCGGCGCTTTCAAAGCTCGCTTCAAGCTCATTCAGGCTCCCCCAAGTTTTCAGGTTGGACGACGAGAACAGGTTGTCCGGTGGGGCGAGGGAGGTGCACGTACCATAGCGCGTCGGGAAAACGCTCCGTCGTTACGAGGGTCAGGAATTTCTCGGCCGGGATGGTCCGGGAAAGTGACAAGACGTTGACATCGGGCGCGATTGAAATTCCTTACTCCAATGAGAAATGGAGCGCGCACGGACGAACGCCTTCTGCATCGAACGCCTGGGCGCGATGTTAGAATGTCGTGGAATGTTTGGGCTGTGTCTTTGCGCTATGTGGGAGGCTTGAGGAATGAAGAAGGGGGGATGTTTTCAGGTGGGATCACGTGTTAAAACCATAAATCGTTGAGTTATTTATAAGCGATGAATTTTTTGGCGAACACTGTTCGACTGTTTTAATTCTTCGTTTTGTAAGTTTATCAAAATAAGTTTATATTTAAACAAAAACCTTGTACGGTCCGAAACGCTAAGGCAAGCCAAACCTCTTTTTACACCTAAGCTACCATCCACCTCAAGATTCAAACTGGCGACCTTTGGATTGTGAGTCCAACTACCGACCAGCGACTCCACCGAGACAGGATCCAGGGAGACGACTCCTACACCTGGATTGAACTAACGAACTAACTTATATCGGGGCCAACATTTACTTCCCCGTCCAACGGAAGCCGTGATCAGACAAATTTCGTCTCGAAAAATGCCACTGGAGCCGAATGGGACCGAACCCAGGCCAATTGGGGTGATAGGTATCCACGCTTACCACTACACCACCGAACCCGGCAACTTCGGATTGTAGAACAATGATAAAAATAATCTTACTTTAATATAAAATTGATGTTCTGTGGTCCCATTTTAGCCACTTTGAGTGGGGATGGCTTGTTACATTACCAAAAGCATTTTCTCGGAAACGGTAACGGAAGTTATTTTTCGTGATTCTAGAGAACAATGACCTCGAGTAGAGAGAGTAGTGTTACCACTCACGGACACAGATAACACAGCTTCAGATGGGCGAGAGAATTTATTCCATCCGTCAAACGAAGAATCCATCCGACGTAGTGATAAGGCACAAAGCGCGCGTCAAGTGCGTGAACTGTGGTGGAAACCACACGGCGAATTTTCGTGGCTGTACCACACGGAAAAAGTAACTCGAGGACCGGATAGGAAAAAAAGCGCCAGCGTCCCGCCAACCTACTAAGACATCGAGCTCGATCGCTGCAGCATTAAAATTTTCTGTTTTCAAAATTACTCTTCTGGGTTTTTTGCCGATTTGAAAAAAAAAACACATTTTTTTATATGTCTTAAAATTTAAATTTTCAAAGTCGAGTAACAAAAAATTCCAATTTTTTTGAAACGAGCAACTCTCTACGAAATCGGCCGATTTCGACCATTTTTATTTTTTGTATTTTTTGATTTGACTCAAACTTTGTGGGGGCCTTCCCTATGACCAAATATGCTATTTTGTGTCATTGGTTCACCCATACAAGTCTCCATACAATTTTGGCAGCTGTCCATACAAAAATGGTATGTAAATATTCAAACAGCTGTAACTTTTGAGTGAATTTTCTGATCAATTTGGTGTCTTTGGCAAAGTTGTAGGTATTGTTGAGGACTTTTGAGTAAAAAATAGGTACACGGAAAAAAAAATTGAGGATTTTTTTATCAACTTTTTTTTCACTAAAACTCAATTTCCCAAAATATGTATTTTTTTATTTTCGAGATTTTTTTATATGTTTTAGGGGACAAAAAACTCTTCGAAAAAAATATTATGAAAATTTTTAAATCAAGACTAGCATTTTAAATGGGCGTAATATTCAATGTTTGGCCCTTTTAAAACGTTAGTCTTGATTTTAAAATTATCAAAATATTTTTTTCGAAGAGATCGGAAAATTTCACGATTGTTTCATGTATTAACATTGAAAATCGGACCATTAATTGCTGAGATATCGTCATTAGAAAATGGTGGGCTGTTTGGGTGAGACTTAGAAAACTTCAATTTTCGTGTTTCTTTTCTTTAAGCCGCTGTATCTCAGCAACCAGAGGTCCAATCTTCAATGTCTCTTAGACAATTTTATAGCAAATTTTCTGAACTTTTCAAAAAAAATATTTTTAGAAATGGTCACTCATGGTCACTATTTTTAAAAATTGAAAAACTGCAAATATTTCGCTAAAATCAAACTTTCGGTGGCTATATCTAGAAAACGGAGCTCTTAATCAAAAAAATCTGTAGAGTACTTTTCGATTGCAAATTCAATTTTGCATTAAAAAATAATGTCAAACTTGTTTTTGCATGAAACTTCGATTTTTTTTCCAAAAATCACTATTTTTTCAAAAATTCATAACTCGGCGGCAGATTTTTTGACCATGTTTCTCTATAGCTCAAAAGTTGCGGATTTTTGTCCCCTAAAACATATCAAAAAATCTCGAAAATCAAAAAATACGTATTTTGGGAAATTGAGTTTTAGGAAAAAAAAGTTGATAAAAAAATCCTCAAATTTTTTTTTCCGTGTACCTATTTTTTTCTCAAAAGTCCTCAACAATACCTACAACTTTGCCGAAGACACCAAATTGATCAAAAAATTCACTCAAAAGTTACAGCTGTTTGAATATTTACATACCATTTTTGTATGGACAGCTGCCAAAATTGTATGGAGACTTGTATGGGTGAACCAATGACACAAAATAGCATATTTGGGTATAGGGAAGGCCCCCACAAAGTTTGAGCCAAATAAAAAAATACAAATAAAATCCATTTCCGGTTTTGGTAGAGAATTGCTCAACTATTTTTAATTTTTTTTTCGATGATTTTTTTTGGAATTCTGCTTACGCCATCAAATCGGGCGTCTAATTTTACATAAAGTCCCTTTGCCATCAAATTTCCAAACCATCACCATTTCAGGCTGCAAATTATTGAAAAACACGTCTTTTTTCGCATGTTCAAAAATGAAAGGGGTCGTACCGCCCCTCCGTCACGAGATATTGAAAAAAAGGATACGTGATCAGTAGGCTTAGTTATTTTTCACGCTAAAAAATTGGAAATTTCACGGGGTTCTCAATTTCTGATTCAATTCGGTTTTATCAGTGAATAATCATGTTACAATTTGTTCATTCGCAGTACATAACAGAGTTTTGGAGTTCTTTTCAGCTGTGTGTTGAATTTCAATCCATTTTGGAACGATTATTGCTTATCACTAAGCGATTACCAAGAGTAAGAAAACATTTGGAAAAACTTACTGAAATTGCAAGGGGAAGGGGATAGAAATAGGAACAGCTTAAACTAGATCACAGTTTTTTTTATCTGCTGTAGATGTGCTTAATCATAAGCTCCCCGAGGGCCAGAAATTGCTCCACCTTGTTACGGCAGGTCTGAAACCGCGTCATCATCTCACCCGCTAGACCAAAAAACTCCGGCAAGGTGGAGAGATCGTCCCCGGCTACTTCTTGCTGGGCCGCATCGCCGATATCGGCAGCGATCACGCTGGCGAACTATCGTCCCCATTCTGAAGGGAACGCTGATTTGTCTGCGGGATCCTTACGCTGTCCAGCTGCAGGAACGGTAGAGCTAGTATTCCGCTGAGAAGGGTGGGATGTTGTTGCTTTCTTCTTCCTCTTTTCCTGCTCCTCGAGGTAGGCCTTGCGCGCGACGCATCCGCGGTAATTACCGGTATGGTTGCCGTCACAGTTGGCGCACTTAATGCGCGCCTTGTTTTGCTCTGCCTTGTCCCCCAAGTCCGCCTTGCACGGCAGTGCACACTTGTCCGAGAGGTTGCAGTTTCGTGAGCCGTGGCCGAACTTCTGGCAACGGTAGCACTGCGCTACGTCCATTGGGTTTTTGGAGTAAAACCGCCAGTTTACTCCAGAACCGTCCAACGCCTTGGTCCGTCGCAGGTATTGGATTTTGACGGTGCCGCGGTCGAAGTACAACAGGTACAGAGTGTGCGTGGCGTTATTCCGGCACCCGAGAGTTGTCCCTTCCGGTCGGCGATTGGGCGGTCTGGGTAGCCCTGCAGGACTACCATAACAGCGGTCTTCTCAACTGGATCGAATGTGTAGAACTTGAAGTTACTACGCTTCAGTTCTTTCACCACCAGGTCGAAATTCCAGCAACTCGTCAACATCGTCCGCCAACGTATCCAAAGCAAAAATTTGAGGTGGTCGCCGTTCCTTCGGAGAATTATCTTTTTTTGTCGTACTAACTTTTTTGCGTGCACGTCCATCGTCGTTGTCGGTAGTGTTGCTACCGTCGGTGTTGTTGTTGTTGCCTTCCTCGTCACTCAGTCTCGCGAACTTGTTACTGGTGGGAATGTTGGCGGATGTTGATGCGCCACCGGTCGACAAATTGCCGGAAGTACCTGAGCGGAGTCTGCTTCTCATAGGGCTGCGATCTTGGACACGGTAATTAGCGTGTAATAACTCCGGATGGAATCCATCAGCGCACACGCTCCCCTGCGCGATGGTGGACGACGCGGCGGCGTTGTTTTGTTTACCTTTTTGCACTCGGCCGGTAGACGAACTTCGCGGGTTTTTCGAGGCCGCACTCGAACTGCCACGGCCACGGCCGGCCTTCGGCATGCTGGTGGAGCAAACTCGCGGGTAATCACGGTCGATTACGGTGGAAAATTCGAAAAAACTTTTAGAGCTCTGAGCACTTCACTGCTGCTTGCTCTGGAGGATACACGCAGAATGGACCGCAATTTCAAAACACCACATTTCACGCAAATTTCGCGGAACGATAAAAATGATAAAATAAACCTGAAAATCTTATGTTTAAATCAAAACAGATTCCACCTAGTTTATGGATATATATATTTTGAAACAAAATGTGAGCCATGCCTATTCTCATTTATTGAACGGCTTTTTTAAATATTCGACTAATAAAATTATAAAGTTTTCGCTAATTTGCTTTATTTTATTGCGTTTCATATCAGAGCAAAATGTAACAATCTTGTCCAGCAAAAAATAGTGAAATAATTAGAATTTTGGCGACATTTGGCACATTAACATTTTTTAAAGGTTTTTATCTCCTTTAACAAAATTTAAATTTTAAATCAAGAGACAAAAATAATATATTTTTTATCAGAATCGACATTTCAATTCAAAATAAAAACAAAACAAAAAGTAGTATTTTACCTTTCACGGTAATCGTCCACCCAAATAATCAAATATCGTTAAAATTAATCAGGACTCAGAAAAAATCTATAATGTTTTTAAAAGTTGATTTCAAAGCTTTCATTTTATATTAAATAAAACAATGCTAGATTTTTTAAAGTTCTTTTGAAACTATATTTTTTCAAATAAAATATCAAAAAAAATTATAACGACGAACAAAAATATAACTAAACATAGTTTCTATAAAAAAAACCTGAAATATCTGAACAATTCTCCAAATGGTTCATATCAAGCTTTTCAATTGAAAACTAATAAAATTTACTTGAATACAATCATGCCTCGGTTTTGCACGCCTCGGTTTTGCACCGTTCAGCTGCCTCGGTAAAGCACGGCCCAGTGCTTAACTGAAGCACAGAGCTTCTGGGTTTTTGGCTATATGGGAGACATTGGCTTTAATCGTATGAAAAATCATGCAAACATCAAAAAAATATATAGTGTTTTGGAATTGGGATGATCACAGCTATCCATTAAAATTATTATTTCATGAAAATTTTCTCAAAAATACGTACTTTTCCTGTATTTTGAAAATGCATTTTTTTTCTCTAAAGAATCCAAAAATATATTGTTATTGGAATATGGGTATCAAATGATCAGGATTTTCATACATTTCGAATGTAATAACAACATTTTTTGAAAATACTCCAAATTTTCACGAAACTACGTTTTTTCAAAAAAAAAACTCAAGATTTCAATTTTTACAATATGGGTATCAAACGATCAGGATTTATTCATACATTTTGAATGTTATAACAACATTTTTAGAAAATATTCAAAATTTTCACAAAACTACGAATTTTCGAAAAAAAAATACTCAAAAATTTCCGTTTTTGCAATGTGGGCATCAAACGATCGGGTTTTTTTCATACAATTCGAATGTAATAACATTTTTTTTTTAAATATACAAAATTTTCACAAAACTACGTCTTTTTGCAAAAAATACTCAAAATTGCATTTTTTACAATATGAGTATCAAACGATCGGGATTTTTCATACATTTCGAATGTAATAACAACATTTTAAGAAAAAACTCAAAATTTTCACAAAACTACGTATTTTCGAATGAAATACTCAAAATTTACGTTTTTACAATGTGGGTCTGGGTATCGAACGATCGGGATTTTTTCATACATTGCGAATGCAATAACAATATTTTTTGAAAAAAAACTCTAAATTTTCACAAAACTACGTATTTCTGAAAAAAATACTCAAAATTTCCGTTTTTACAATGTTGTTATCAAAATCCAAAATACGTAGTTTTGTGAAAATTTGGAGTATTTTCAAAAAATGTTGTTATTACATTCGAAATGTATGAAAAAATCTCGATCGTTCGATACCCATATTGCAGAAACAGAAATTTTGAAAAGTTTCACAACAGTTTGTGCTAAACTGAGGCATGACTGTAGTCTGTATGGATGAAATATTTATTATGTATTTATTTTATTTAATTTGAGAAAATTGATAAATTTCACGAATTTCACGCCGTCCACGAAATCGTCAAAAATCACTAACGCTATGTTAGTCATTAAACAAGGGTAGTTCATAAGATTATGTTTATTCCTATTTGAGCTTGATAAATCATGTTGAGAAAAATCGTCACAGTTTCACACAAACATAAAATTTCACGGGATTTAGCGGAAAAATCCAAATTTCACGGATTTTACGCTGTCCGTGAAATCGTGAAATTTTACTACAAAAGTTACCCTTTTAGGACAAAGTTTCTTGCAAATCGAAGAGGGGTCGGGCAAATTTTCCCGATTTCGTACGATTTAAGAATGAAGTAGGTATATGTTTACAAGGAGGACTAAGGTGATGTAGTTTAGAGACCCTAAATAGGGAGACTGGTCTAATTTTGCTAAATCGATCTGGCAACGTATGTTTTGAGCTTGCCAACACTGTCACGTTTTGCTGGGCGTAAAGGCAAATGCTCGTTTGGATACGTCAAACTCGTGTCTGTTTGGGTACGTCAAATTCACTTCGATCAGACTCGCTATTTAGGGTCCTTAGTGTAGTTAGCACCTTTGCACAGAACCCAATAAAATCAGAATATGAACCTTAAACATCATGCTTTTACTTGAGACGTCTTGAAGCACAAATTGGTGTTGCATGATGTAATTTGAATAATAAAATCGTTTAATTATTTCGGCCCGGATGTTAGTTTTTATCGGTCAACAATTTGAGCTGATCTGGAAACGCAAGGTTATAAAATAGGAGCTTCAATTCTCCCAGAGTGATCTTTATTCTATTAGAACACATATCATGTTTTGCTGAGCTTCCATCAGCTGGTATCTGTAGGTCATATTTTTTGCTGAAATTGTTTTTTTTTAACAGAGAATCAAGATAAGTTGTCTACGCAATGCTGAATGCAAAGCTGAAACCTGCATAACGTAACTTAATTAAGATCCAAATTTGCACCAAAACTACTCGAAACTCTGAGCTCAAATCCTGGGCCATGTTTCAAACTCCAAAACAGCAACATAGAACATCGTTACCTTCCGCTATCTACTGTCAATAACCTGCTGCTGGTGGTGCTGCTGCTCAAATGCAGATAAGCTTGTGGTGTATTAATTTTCGATGAAGCAATAAAGATTAGCATTACACGTGCGGTTGCCTCACCCCACCTCCCAAACGCCATCCTCTTCCTTTTCCATTTTCCGATTAGGTGCAGGGCACTTCCAAAATTCTCCACTCAAATCCCGGTGGAAAACCGAGCCCAGACTAAAATATGGTAACGCACACACACATACACACAATGGCTTTGGTTTTTTGTTTCCTTCCTTCAGCTCGCCTCAACGGATTCTTCCGTGAGGAGGGTTGAGTGGAAGAAATATGCTTTCAACATCCGCTTTTCTTTTAAGGGAAGGTAGAGGAAAACATGAAAATGCCCGGGAAATTGCGGTACGGCAATTTTCTCCATCTCAAGACTTGATGAAGAGGCTGTGGCGACGGCAAAGTGAAAGAAAAAGGTTATTGAGGTGTAACGTTGAGGTCGTTGTATCGAGAGCTTGCAAAGTTCTTTGTGAGGTGAACTCTTGAGGTGTGATAAAGTCGCTTCCGGTGCAGCACTTGAGAACCGCACTTGTTGCGGTCTGATTGGAAAAGAAAGTTTCACACAACAAACTGTTACCTAACACTTTAAATACAAACTAGGAAGACTTGGCTTCTGTGGAAAATATTCCCAAGGAAATCCCTTCTTCCGAGATCACACCTCCGGCAAAACGTTGCCGTCGGTAATGGGAATTCGATTGACTTTGGCACAAATCCTCAAATCCTACTTAGAACGCTGAGCAAACATGCTTGACACCTGATACAGTTATTTTCTTTGTGCTGCCTGCCATCACTCTGTTGCTACAAAGGGTCTCCCCGTTTCGGTTTCCAAAAATGGAAAACAACCATTTCGGCAAAGTATTGTTTACTCACTCCGTTTCCGTGCCGAATCTTCAAGCTTTTCCTCCCGACACGCTATATCTCTCTCTCCGAATGGTGGAAACCAGAACCCCAGGCCCGAAAGGATGTTGATGTTTGTGTATGTGATTGTATTTCTGTGTATGTGTTTGTGTGGCTTTGTGCCCCCACAAGGACGACGGTTGGCTGCCATAAAGGCCGTAACATGACAGCTTTATCTTTGGCTGTCGAGGCAAACCATCTTTCCGATATGACAATGTAAGAAGCAGAGCTTCCAAACGAGAGCATGACTGACGACGTATTCCAGCGGATCAGATGGATCAGAAGCTGGGAAATTGTCGATTCTCGGTGCTGGCAAATTGATAGCAACGGTTTTCAGCTCCGTTAGGAATCTTTTGTTTTCTGGTTTTAATATCATCACACTTTGACATCGAGATAACATTTTATTTTTTGTATTTATTTGAAACCAAGGTCGCCGGTTCGAATCCCGCGGCGGGCGCACTAAAATTCTTTGTGTAAATATGGGTATTCGGCACCGTCGCTCCGTGCCATACTTTCATACACTTAGGAGCCCAGGGCAACGAAGTCCTTGTAGATAAAAAGGAAGACACTAGTGGTTGGTACTAGCAATGGTGGCCGACAGCTATAAAGTCACTTCGTTTCGTTTATTTATTTGAAATTTTCCAGCTCCTATCAGATTTTCAGAATCTATTGCAACTTTTGTATTCCTCAAATCCACTGAATATTTCGAATCCCTAAAGCATTCAAATCATTTAGCAGCATCTTGCCTAATGAGGATTTAGATGATATAACGGTACAACAAGCTGCATCAAACGTTCCTGAACGCGATACTATTGCCCACCATCCACTCGTTGATCCCGGGCGAACATACAGCACTTTGAAGCAGCGGTCCGGATGGCATCCCCGCAGCTGTTTTGAAGAACTGCTCTGGCAGTTTTGCTCTCCCTCTTTTGAAGCTTTTCAACATTTCCTTGAACTCTGGCGTGTTCCCACTGTCCTGGAATGTTGCCTTGAACTCTGGCGTGTTCCCGCTGTCCTGGAAAAAAATCGTACATATTTGCGGTTCATAACAAAGGACCCAAGCGAAATGTTCGAAATTATCGAGGTATTGCTGCTCTGCGTGTCGTCAGTAAATTGTTAGAGTTGATTGTTCCGGATCATGTAAAACTTAACTGCAACAACTACATCGCCCAAGAGCAACATGGATTCATACCAAAACGCTCAACATGCTCCAACCTAGTAGCCTTCCTTTATTTCCCAATCTATGCAAACACGCCAGCAAGTACACCAAACCGGCAGTGATGCATGGCGGCCTGAAAGTATATCAGATTCTGCATGAAATCTGTCCTCATGCATTTTTTGCGATATAGGGGTATGACATTTTTGTCCGTTACTGACAATTATCTACATTACCGACTGCTGTTTGCTGGTATTGCGGAAAAAAATCTAAGCAGAACGCGGGTTGAACTATTAACCTCTTGATTGTTGATCCGACAGGCTACCACCGCGCCATGGACACTAGATGAGGAATGTGTGAGGAACAGAGTCCCAACATATTCTTCCCTTTGAAGTGTTGCTCGGGGAAGCGCCAGCATTATATGTGTTGGTGAGAACTGCAGATCGCTGACATGTGCACACACGGGCAAAAATGCTCTACGGGCTTGCTGCAAAAACTGTCAAAAAATGTAACATTTTCTGCAGCAAATCCACTGTTGCAGATTTTGATATATATTTTTCCTTTGGGTGTAGATGAATTAAGGGTAAATTATAGTATGTGTGGCAGGTTAGGCGCTCGCTCCTAATTCCATCCAATTTGCTGATTTTCACCATTTAAACAACTAATTTGGCAAAACTTTTGGTGGCAACTTGCTTGCTCACTTCCTATTGAACAGATTATCAGTCGATTTCAGCTGAAAGCGCTTTTTATGAGTTGTAATTGAATGTCAAAGTGCTGATTTGGCAACATTAGAGGCACGTTGGAATTAGATGCTGTTACAGATCACTCCGCCGCGCTTGATAAGATAAATCACTCTTGCTGCAAGACCAACTTAACATCTTCGCCCTGGTGTGACGACAACTGAATGGTCCTTAACGCCTCGAAATGCTCTTTACCCGCAAGCGATCGACAATATCCTTTGACGATAATCTATCAAATACTAGTCTTAGTCGTACGTCATCTATCAAAGACCTTGGTGTTGTGTTCCAAAGTTCTTGGTTTTGTTTTTCGTGTGGCTAAATATTTTCGTAGGGCGAAATTTGGAATTTTCCCGGGTTTAGGATTTTTTTTGTGAAATCTCGGGAATTCCCGGGACCCCAGATTTTTTTTCAAACAGGTTTAAAATCTATGTTTATCAAATTTGTTATGTTTTTAAAGCTTAAAATCATATAATTAGCTCAGTACTACTAATTAGAAATAATCTAGATTTTAGATAGCATGAAAAAATCCTTTTTTGTTCTTTGTTGCGCTTTTAATTTTTAATGCACCACAGTTTCTAATCCAATGTGATTCAAATCAAATAATTCTCTCATAAATATTTATTTTAATTTTTTTATATGACTTGACTAGAAAACCTTA
The DNA here is from genome assembly GCF_015732765.1 of Culex quinquefasciatus. Taxonomy (NCBI): domain Eukaryota; kingdom Metazoa; phylum Arthropoda; class Insecta; order Diptera; family Culicidae; genus Culex; species Culex quinquefasciatus. Next base: position 41,722,707 of record NC_051861.1, on the reverse strand, counting down.
AAAAATATTTTAACATTTAAAAAATGATCAAAAAATAAAATTTTTATCATTTAATGCTACCAGTCAATGAAAGTTTTAGATAAGTTTTGACTTTCATTTCATTTTTTATAAAAAATAATATTTTACAAATTATGTTTAAGTCCCTACCGCCAACTCGGAAAAAATGGGACTATTGTTTGAATAGGTACAGAAGATTTTAGAGCAATAAACAGGAAAATCGTATTAATTCTTATCAAATACTAGTAATAATTACTAGTAGGGTAATTCTCCACCAACTCACACGAAATCGGAAAAAGTTGCCCCGACCCCTCTTAGATTTTCGTGAAACTTTGCTCTAAGAAGTGGTTTTGGTCCCTGATCACGAATACGAGGTCCATTTTTCGATATCTCGTGACGGTGGGGCTGTACGCCCCTTTTAATTTTTCTGGTTTTTTACAAAGACACGTTTTTCAGTGATTTGTAGCGCGCAACCGTGAAGAGATAGAAATTTGGTGTCAAAAGGACTTTTGTGTAAAACTAAACGCCCGATTTGATGGCGTACTCAAAATTCCAAAAAAACGTATTTTTCATAAAAAAAAGTTAAAAAATAATTTTAAAATCGCTGCCATTTCCCGTTACTCAACTGTCAAAAATCGTGAGACATGTCATTTTATGGGAATTTTAATGTACTTTTCGAATCCGAATAACCCAGAAGGGTCATTTTTTCATTTAGAACAAAATTTGTCATTTTAAAATTACGTGTTTTTTCTAACTTTGCAGCGTTTCATTTAAGAGTGTAACAATGTTCTACAAAGTTGTAGAACAGACAAAAACAAAAATTTTGATACAGGAACATAAGTAGTTTGCATGTATTCTTCACGAGTTATCAGGATTTTACAAAAAAGTGTTTTGAAAAAGTTATGATTTTGACCATTTTTGATCAGTTTTTTGACATTTTAACCCCTTAAGGGTGCACAGCATCCAAGGAAGTCGGACCCAATCCTGCAAGAATCTGATTGCAAAAATAGTCAAACTTTGTTGTAAATAACTACGAAGACAGTAATTAAGGGGATGAATAAAAAATTATATCGATAGTTCCCGTAGTATTGAAGATACTAAAATGTCTGTAACAGAAATCTGGGTGCAAAAGCTATGGTTGATGTGTACCGTTAAACTCAATCGTGTGCTTTTGAAAGTATTTTTTTCGGAAAGTTCAGCTAATTTTGCATAAGAATGACCCCTTGGACGATTGTTGTGACAAAATATAAAAAATCCCGGAATTCGGGAATTCCCGGTTTTGAAAAAATCCCGGGAAAATTGTCCCGGGAATTTCCGGGATGGACGCACTACATTTTCCTCAAGTTTCGTGTTTGAAGGCACTATATTGCTTACTGGTTCGCTAGAATATTGTTCGGTGGTCTGGGCTCCGTTCTACCAAAATGGTGTCGAGCGAATTGAAAAGGTTCAGCGAAAGTTCACTAGGTATGCGCTTCGCCACATCCCCCTAGTGGACCCACTAAATCTACGTAGCTACGCAGATCGCTGCAATTCCCCCGTACTTGACCTTTTATCTGTTCGTCGTGACGTAGCTAAAGCAATTTTCGTGTCTGATTTGCTCAAGTCCCGAGATTCTTGAACAAGTTTATTTCTACATTCAACGCCGTACGATCAGATCTCACCAATTCTATAAAATTAGTATAGTAACTTCACACAAGTAATGCTTGAAAAACGAAATAAATGAAATGAAATATGAGATTTAAAATGTTGTACAATACATCTGACCATGGGAACCGACCGGAATTTGATCTCTGAACCAGGGATGCCACATGATTTTTAAAAATGTCTGTGAAAAAGTCTGTGTATGTCTGTGTTTTTGTCTAAAATTCAAATAAATCAATTTACAGTCATAGAAATCTATCAAAAAATGTGTTTTTAAGCATTTGAAGACTAACGAAATAAGTTCGTCGATTGATATTTTAACAAAATAACAATTTAATGAATTTTTTAAAAAGTCTGTGTACCTCAAAAATGTCTGACACGAGCTCAAATGTCTGTGAAACACAGACAAATCTGTGTACCTGGCACCCCTGCTCTGAACCTTCTGCGTGTGAGACAAAAGCCGTTACCAGTTTAAACTAGCTGTCCATCCAAACAGTGACACAACTCATCTACCCAGTTCACCCATCAATTTGAACACGTGTTAGCTTTCATCACATGTCCCATTCTTTGGAGTGATTCTCCCACGTGTGTCAGAGGTTAGCCTGGATATCGGAACCCTCAGACGAGTCGTTTGTACCGCTCCGAAAGTGCATTTCTTACTGAAAGGCCTCGCATAGCATGGCTAACCCAGGGAAGAGGTGGCAAATAGAATTGCATTTTCTTCTTCTGTCGGTCGGTCCATGTGTGTTGGTCCGTGGGTGGCTTCCAAAGGACCGGCCGATCACCGTTTGCCGTTTTGTTCCCGGACCGGATCAGGCAGAGTGGGATACTTGTGGAAATTGCAATTACTCTCGAGTGGCAGATAATTTACCACACTCCGGAGAGTGTATCCGGCAGCGCCAGGGCAGGTGCCTGAGGGTGATATTTTGTTTCTTTCTGGAAGGTCCACCTAGAGGGGCGAACTCGGTACGAATAGGATGCCAATTAATTTGTCTTACACCGACTCATGGTGAGTGGCAATTGGATCAACAAATGGTACCGGCCAGATGGGGCCCCAGCTTAGTATTAGAAGGATTTGATTTGCTGTTGCATAATGTTTTGTGAGAATTGATTAGTTGGATCTTATTGTAAGACGCGCAAGCTAAGCTAAACGAGACTCCCTCTCTGATACGATTTCAATCAGTCGAGCTCATTTGAGATCAAAGCCAAGTTGTGCACTTGTTCAAATGGACAAATGGAACAACACAATGTCGACCATACAAAAAAAAAAAATCCAAAAGAAATTCCACAGAAAATCGACAATCTCAAAAAGAACAGCAGTCCTCATCTTCAAGATTCCAATTTTCCTACGCTCTGCTCCTTCTTCCAGCAGTCAGACATTCACCTTCTTTGAAGATCTAGTGGCATCCGTCCGGAACAGGGTGCGGCTATTCATGTAATTTCCTCAAAATTGCCAACACCGGAGCCAGAACGAAATCGTCCTAACCGTATAGATGCGGATGAACCGTGTCCCCAGATAAGGCACCCCCTGTCTCCGGAAAAAGGGTTATTCATTTCTTGCCGCTCTGGCACTTTGGAAAAATGGCACGTATTTGTTCACCTTGCTTTTGCCACTACTGAGAAGTGGTTCTGGCAATAAAAAAGACAGAAACGAGGAAATAGCTCTGCGACGAAGAACCGACGAAGAAAAGTGCCCATTTGCATCCCATGGCAGCATTCTACGTTCCGAATGGAGTCCGGGTGTCCCACGCGTTTGATCCCCTCTGGTGGTCTGGAACGAGATGAGAAGCTGATTGGGATTGGGAGAGTTGCTTTGAAATCGAGGACGGAGGTGGTGGTTTGGTTAGATTCGGGTGAAGATACGCTTGGGCACCTGGCGACCCGCTCCGACCTCCGGGGGTCGAGAAATCCTAGTTCCCGAGAAGAGTGGTAATTCCAGAAAGGTTGATACTTTTGATGGAAGGCGACCAGCAATTTGTGCACTGCGACGCAATAAACCGCAAAGCTGTGTAAAGGTGACACTAATGAAGGTCGGTCGATGACGGTGCTTGATTAAGATTTTTGGGGTTTTTTTTTGTTGGGTAAAGGTAAATCGTCAATAAACCGCAACAATCAACTTGGGGGAAATTATGAAAAAGAGTGGGTTCATGAATTGTTAGGATATCTTGAATAACCTTTTTCTTATGCTTGGTTGCAATTAAAATCTTGCATTTTTACAAGCGTGGATCCTTTTTCATTTATTTTTTAAGTCACAAAGTTTATTTCTGTGCTTCTAAATCATTTTCGATCAGTTCCCCGTGGTTAATTTTCAAGATATTTGTCCTCCCTCCATCCTTTACTTTTTTGAAATATTGGTATCACTTCATAAATGACAAACATAAAAATAATCTTTATGATTATAATAAAAAATCACGACATACAAAGAGACGCGTTGTTACTTTTATTTCCGCTATATATTTAAATATCTTGACAGATACGTATTTTGTCTACTACTTGCAGACTTTATAAGTATTCTGTTCTCGACTATAGTTTTGTCTTATGCAAACTCATTTTATTTAAGAGCAATTATCTGAGATTTCGGTCATTCGATTTTTTTGTATTTTTTAATCCGGCTGAAAATTTTTTATTGCCTTCGAAATGCCCAAAGAAGCCATTTTGCATCATTAGTTTGTCCATATAATTTTCCATACAAATTTGGCAGCTGTCCATACAAAAATGATATATAAAAATTCAAAAATATGTATCTTTTGAAGGATTTTTTTTATCGATTTGGTGTCTTCGGGAAAGTTGTACACCTAGAACTGGGTATCGGCATACGAGAGGATAAATAGCACGATTCGGTAGTAAAATGGTACTGTGTGCGGACGGAGAGGATAAATCCCGAAATTACCGAGAGTACTTTACTCATGGTTCATTTTCCAAAAAAAAATCATCTATCAAAAAAAAAAGTACCGGTACCGAGACTCGAACCCAAGACCTTCGGCATATTGAACCGTGCCTTTGCCGTATGGGCCACCATGGTTCGGTGGCTAAGTGGCGGTCGTTTGTCCATATAAGCCACTCATAGGATGAACTGTTCCAATGAACGAATGAACACGCGAGAGGACTATACTCTCGCAATATAGCACTTTCCTCACGTTTCTTTTCGTGAGGACTATCCCCTCGTTCATTAACTTTGGGTGTAGGTATGGATAAGGACTACATTGAAAAAAATTATACTCGGTAAAAAATGGTGATTTTAAATTTAAATTTTTGTCACTAAAACTTGATTTGCAAAAAAAAACACTATTTTTATTTTTATTTTATATGTTTTAGGGGACATAAAATGCCAACTTTTCAGAAATTTCCAGGTTGTGCAAAAAATCTTTGACCGAGTTATGAATTTTTGAATCATACATACCATACCAAACAGCTTAGAACACCATACGCGGTGCCCGTGCTGTATCAAGAAGGTTGTTCCATGTTGCTCGGTTCTGGGCTGCAGCTCGCCAGTCTCCTAGGTTGCAGATCTTTCTTAGGTCCGCCTCGATCTGATTACCCCATCGTGCACGCTGCGCTCCTGCTCTTCGGCCAGTGCCGCCATCCGGTCGCGCGCGGTCAAAGAGCATCCTGTCAGGATGGTCTTCATCCATCCTCGCGACATGGCCGGCCCACCTGAGCCTCCCGATTCTCGCCAGGGTGACGATGGTCGGTTCTCCCAGCAGCGCGTGCAGTTCGTGGTTCATGCGCCTTCGCCACTCGTTCTGAGCTGTACGTACTCCACCGTAGATCGTTCGCAGCACCTTCCGTTCGAAAACTCCAAGGGCTCGTTCGTCCTCTTGCCGCAGCGTCCAGGTCTCGTGGCCATAGAGGGCAACCGGTCTAATCAGTGTCTTGTACAGGGTCAGCTTCGTGGCGCGTTGCACTCGATCAGATGTCAAGGTTTTCCGTAATCCAAAGTAGGCGCGATTCGCGGAGTGGATACGAGTCCGGATCTCTAAGCTGGTGTCGTTGTCGGCCGTTACCAGCATTCCCAAGTACACGAATTCGCTCACCTCCTCCAGCACATCGCCATCCACAGCTAGAGGGGTGAGTCTTGGGGGGTCAACGTCCTTTGAGCCCCTCCCTTTCATGTACTTTGTTTTCGTCGTATTCATGGCCAATCCAATTCGTCCTGCTTGCGTCTTTAAGGCGGTGTAAACCCTTTTCACCGTCTCTAGGTCTCTCGCTATAATATCAATGTCGTCCGCATAAGCAAGAAGTTGGACTGTCCTGTTGCAAATCGTGCCTCTCGTGTCTATACCCGCTCTTCGCACAACTCCCTCAAGTCCGATGTTGAACAGCGCATTGGATAAGCCGTCACCTTGTCGTAACCCTTGATGCGATTGGAAGGGTCCGCTAGCTCCTGCCACTCGCACGTGACACATCACACGATCCAAGGTAGCCTTGATCAGCCGAGTCAGTTTGTCCGGAAATCCGTTCTCGTGCATGATCTGCCATAGCTGTTCGCGGTCGACTGTATCGTACGCTGCCTTGAAATCGATGAAGATGTGATGTGTGGGCACGTTGTACTCACGGCATTTCTCGAGGATCTGCCGGAGCGAGAAAATTTGGTCCGTGGTGGCCCGAGCGCCAGTAAACCCCGCTTGATAGGGGCCCACGAACCTCCGTGCGTACGGTGTCAGCAGACGGCAGAGGATCTGGGAGAGGATTTTATAGGCCGCGTTGATAAGCGTGATACCGCGGTAGTTGCCGCAGTCCAGCTTATCGCCCTTTTTGTAGATGGGGCACACGACACCATCCATCCATTCTGCTGGTAGTTTCTCCTCCCTCCAGATCATAGAAATCACCAAGTGGATCGCCCTCGCCAACTGCTCTCCTCCATATTTGAAGAGCTCACCGGGTAACCGATCTTTACCGGCGGCCCTGTTGTTCTTCAGCTGCCTGATCTCCTTCTTCACCGTCTCCAGATCAGGTGCCGGGAACTGTTCGTCGGCAGCGGGCGGTCCAAGTTGGGCTTCAAAGCCGTCTCCATGCGCTACATCGCCGTTGAGGTGCTCGTTGAAGAACTGCTGCCACCTGTTCAACACCTCGCCTTTGTCCATAAGAAGGTTTCCCTCGGCGTCCCGACAAGTGTTGGCTTGCGGCGCATAGCCTTTGCGGGACCGGTTAACTTTCTCGTAGAACTTACGCGTCTCGTTCTGCCGGAACAGCTGCTCCATTTCGGCGCGATCGCGATCTTCCAGCTGGCGCTTCTTGAGCTTGAATTTTTGAATCAACACAATTTTTTTTCAAAAAATCGAATTATTGGTCGCAAAAATTCTTCAACTTCATTTGCACCATGTGCACCGTTTTAAAGTTATAGCCATTTTTAGGTAACTTTTTTGAAAATAGTCGCAGTTTTCCATTTTTTTTAAATTAGTGCACATGATTGCCCACTTTTGAAAAATATTTTTGAAAAACTGAGAAAATTATCTATATTTTGCTTTTTTGAACGTTGTTGATACGACCTTTAGTTGCTGAGATATTGCCATGCAAAGGTTAATAAAGCAGGAAAATTTATGTTTTCTAAGTCTCACCCAAACAACTCATCATTTTCTCACGTTGATATCTCAGCAACTAATTGTCCGATTTTCAATGTGAAAATATGAAACATTTCTGAAATTTTCCGATTTTCCGAAAAAAATATTTTCAATTTTTAAAAACCAAGACTAACATTTCAAAAAGGCGTAATTTTGAATGTTTGGCCTTTTGTGTGTAATGTTGTCTCCGTTTTCACAAATTTACTCATCTTTATTTTTTTTTATTTGGATGAAACATTGTCCTTGTAATTCTTTACGGAACCATCCATAAACCACGTTGTTACCTTAAAAAATCCGGTTCCTGAGAAATTACTTTCTGAAAACAAAGTAATTTTATAAAATGTCAAATAAACGTTCAATTTTGTTTTAAACCTTTTTATAAACCGAGACGAATTCGTAATCAAAAACCTACATATCTTTTTATAAAAAATACCGTTCTCAAGTTGAAGGCATTTTTTGGTCTTGGTCGAATCTAAATGATTAAAATTCAACTTTTGTGTAATTTTCAATTTAAATAATTTCAAAATAATAAAATCAGACATAACCTAACCATTTGAAAAGAGCCTAAACTTAAAAAAGTTCTCCGATTGGGCTTAAATTTTTTCATCGGGTTCCATGCCAAAATATTTAGATCCGTTTTTTTTTTGGCCAAACATCGTGCTAGAGTGGCAACTTTTGTTATTTTTCGCAAAAACCACTTTTTTCAAACAATCATATCTCCACGTCATTTCATCCGATTGAACCTGTCTTAGACGCAAAAGATAGGTGATTAGTTTGGCTATTGCAGAAAAAAAGTAAGAAGTTTCAAAAAGCTAGCTTAACATTCGAAAAAGTCTTATGAAAACATAAAATGGTGTTTTGACCGTGCCGTACGATTCCGAGATATGATTTTTTGAAAATAAAAACTGAGATTTTTGCGCAAATACAGAAAAATGACAAAAACGAGAAAAAATATTTTTTTGCTCTTAACGGCCTTACAACATCCAAGGCCGGGACCAACGATTTACTTAACCATCCGATGGAAAGTTGGAGCAGATAGGAATCGAATCCATGATCTTTCACAAATATCTTATTTTATCAAATTTAGGTCATTATAGTTTTATTTTATTTACATTTTAAAAACCAAATGATTAGTTTTCGAGATATCGTGAGATTAAAACTACATGCTTATTACGGGACACCTAAAAAACTCGTTTTCATCAATTCGAATTATTCATGAGGCTTTATCACAGAAACGGATTGTCCAGTTTTCCAGTTTAAAAGAGAACATTGCAGGACAATTTCCAAATAATAAACAAAGTGTGGGTGGCCTTTTCTCGGTTTTTTTGAATTCAAAAAGAAAGAAAAATAAATTGAAAATTCATATCAAAGTGTAATTTTTTCAGCAATAAGGCCGATGCAAATATTTAAAAAAGTTTTTGTCCCTCGGCCCTAGCCGAGGTCAAGGGGGGGGGGGGGGGCAAAAAATAAAAAAATATAAAAATTCAAATACCAAGCCATAATCTTCACATTTAAATGAAAAAAGTGTTTTAAAATGCATTTTACACTAGTTCAGTTGCTTTGCAATCATTAGTTTTCAAAAAATCTAAGATCTGACAAAAACAAAAATTGTATCGAAAAAAAAGATTTTGCATCGAAAATTTTCTAAAAATCTTAAGATTTTTTAATAAACCCAAACATGCAAAAAATGATTTTAAACGCAGGAGAATGTATTTTAATTTGGTTTCAGCTGTTTGCACTTGAATTTTCATTGAAATTTTGAAGTTTATTGTAAAAATATTTTTTTTTGCCCCCTGATTTTTCGGGCAAATTTTGAAGGGGGGGGGGGGGGGTGACAAAAACTTTTAAAAATATTTGTACCAGCCTAAATATAAAAAAAACTTTTTGATACCAAATTCAATTCAGTTTTTAAAGAGGTTTTTTTGTACGTTTTTTACGTTTCCATAAACAATATTTTTTCAAAAAATCTTATATTCAAAAATATATCTAACATTTCGAATTAAAAAGAAATACGTATGTTGGAAATTTTATTTAAGAAAAATAAAAAGAGTGCATCTATTTTATTGTGAATCATCCTAATAATAATTTAGAACTTTGCTAACGACATTAAAGATTAATCTAAACATAGATATGAATTAAGAATTTCGATATTCTAAAAGGTTATTTTAAGTAAAATTATTTCACAGATTTCATATGGAAATCCTGAGATCGGCTGCAAAAACGAAATTACTCTTCACCGCAAATCCTAGGAGCCAATTTTCTCACAACAAAACTTTTCCCCATAAGTAATCTCAATCTTGCTTCAAACGGGGGAAGTGAGTATGAAAGGGTTGGCAGGATAACCGAATCCTTGTTCTGTCACAGTTTTAATTATTCCATTCCAGGATACAACGAAAGCTTTACAACTGTTTTACGTTATACAACCGTCCCACCACACCCCAGCCGACTTTAGACACTACCAAAGCTGACTGAAACAGTGCAAAACGGATTAAAGTTGAGCTGGGGGAATATAAAGTGCACACCCGGAGAAAATCACAAATCCCAAAGCACTAGGCATGCCGGGAACAGAAAACTATTTCCTGTTCTTTGCCACCAGCCACTTTGTTACCAGGAAAAGTTGGAACAGCAACTGGTACTAATTCCAGCCCAGTGTCGTTCTTTACCCAACTAATCCCAATTGATTTAAACGGGAAGCTCGAGTTAGAGATCTTCAGCGTGGCTTTCTCACCAGAAGTTTAAAGTGTCCTTTTGAGCCCAGCTGAACTGTGACAAATTGGTTCGTTTACTCAACACTAAATACGCAAACAATGTGGTCGATTTGTTGCTTCAATGAAGTCGCTCGTTAAAGTAGTGCTATTACTTGGAGCGGTTGGGTAAACCCGCCAAGCTTACTTTACTGGCTTCCATGGAAGAGTTCATCAATAATGCAGACGCTGAAATTCAGCTCCTTTGGATGCAAGCGAGCCAACCCCACCCAAGTGGGTGGACGATGCTATGATTTACCATCACCTGGCTTTGAATAACATTCTCGTGAAGGGATGTTTATGTTCAGAGCTATTTTTAGAATCTCATTATTAGAACATTTTCAATTACGTGGCCTTACATTAGATAGAAGCACAGTCTAGGTTAATATTCTATCGCACAACATTTCCAAATAGCTTGAAATATTTGTGATCACAAATCGAGATTTCAAACATCACACACTTTATTAAATTTACCATAATTAGTACTGCGACTCAAAATTAGTCAAATTTGCGTGAACTCAACGTTTCAAAACAAGACTACAACAAATAAAAATGTGATGCAATTTTCCCGAAGATTCGATTATCCAAATTATTTGTTGCGAGAAATTTAGATACTCGAGGCTGAATTGTATAGAGCCATTTTTTCCGAAAGATAATGTAACAATGCTTATGCAACAGCTTTAGTTGGTTTTAGCCCAACTCGGATTATCTAACAAACCCTTATCGTCTGCCAGGAAAGTGCCATTAGCGCAGTGTTACCATTCCAACGACCACGTTTACACGATGTAGGCGGCTTATCAGTGCCACTACTTCGTCTGTATCTGCCTGCTCGGCATAACACGAGACAGCTGTCGCAGGTATTTATGCAATTTCCCACTTCAACAAGAGTCAGACAACTCTCGGTGTACCCTCCCACGTCCAGATTCCTGCAGGACTCCCCCATCTGCTTTCCGCTGGAATCTCCGGACAAAGTTTGCTATACCAAACAGAAGCCACTATCTTTGGCTTCCGTCTTTCGAAGCTGCAGCCACCATCAGCGCAACTCTTCAACTACTATTATTAGATTGCTTCTTTGCAGCTTACTTCCGCTCCATTTTCCGTGCCTTTGGTGTATCTGGCGATTCAAAGACGTTGGGAAAATCAATTTTCTTGGAGATTTTTCCCTCCTCTATCAGACGCATCGACGACGACGTCGTCACAAAATCGTTCCACAAATATTTGACTCTGCACAACATTTCCTTATGGCGGTGTGCACTCCGTCCTCGTTCGACGGGTAGCTTCGAGGGGCAAACATTGTAGCAGATACCGGTGCTTGAAACTTTTCTGCGCTTTCGCATCTGCGTTTCGTAACAAAAAAAAAAGCTTCCGGGAAATGGGAGAGTCTCCTCGTGAGTACTAAATGCACTGTCGGTGGATGAAGTTGTGAAAGGAGCTTAACTAACACCGATTTGGAAACTTTTTTTCTGGGTTGTGGAACAAATAACATGTCAGCTTTGAAATTACCTATGTCGCATCGAGCTCACCAATCTGCCTTAGATTTTCAGGGGTTGTTGGTGGCATCTGGGCGAGGCCCTCTTTGTTATTATTATTTGTCATTTCAACAACTAATCCGATCATCCCAATAACGGTTGGCGGTATTCTTTTATGCCAAAAAATGTTATTTCAAAGTTGTTTTGGCTTTCAACCAATATCAGTCCAATAACAAATTTTGTTATGATAACATAAATTGTTAGTAAACTCTTATGCAAGAATGAATTTGTCAAGAAGATTTCATAACATTTTATGTTATTTTAACAGTATTTGTTATTGAAATGGCAAGAATTTTGTTATTACCGTCTGCCCGGGAGGTCAAATCGAGTTAATATCTGGATGGAACACTTTTTTATTCGAGTTTGAAAATTGTGCTATTTTTTCACTAAAATGCCAATAACTCGTTTTAGATTTTACCAATTTGCATGCTTAACCCCACATTTTGTTGGATTTTTTAAGCCCTTTCAGATGCGTTTTGAATTTAAAAATTTAAATTAGGTTTTCCCAAGCTACAGCCTTTAAAAAAACGTTTTTGAACCACAAATCTTTGCGTTCCGATTTGCCTCACTTCCCGTTGACCTAGAGTGCTCATATTTTTGCCAGATGCTAGTTTGATATGTACAAACAATCCCTGAAAATTTCACGCAGATTGGTGAGTTTGATGCGAGATGGGAATGCTTTGCTCGTGGACTCGCTCTTAAAATTAAAGAAGACACTAATTCCCCACCAATACCAACACTCCTTTTAAATATTTTTTCCACTGCTGGTAGATTTTGATCTTAATTGATTTATTTCATTTCGTAATTCTCGTGCACTCAACAAAATAATGAAAATATCAAGGTTGCGAGAAAAAGATCCTCTCTCTCTCGAGCTCTCGCCGCGATTCTCAAGCTGCCGAGAGAAACTCACCGATTGCCCGTGCTCTCCTCCGCTCGCAAACGGGCTTTCTCACGAGCCAGAATTGCACGTTCGCGAGAAGTTGAAACGAACAAAAAACAACACAGTGGATTGAAGTTACACCTCTATACCATTGCCTGGTTTACATTCATAAGCCAGATGAACAAATTGCTAGCTTGGGACGAATAGGGGAATGGCGTCGCTATTTTTAGACCACGTTTTCCACTTTTTCTCATCGAAACATCGACTTAATTTTGCTGGGCGAGATAGGACGCCATCTATTTTTAGACGATGACTCAGCACTTTTCCACTCTTGCACCTCAAAAAACCAGGTGGCAGCACGATGTAACGCCACGTCCCAATGATGAGCACGAGGCACTCGCGAACGCTCGCGGCGAGAGCGAGAACGCGAACGAAAAAGCGAGCGCGATCAAGAAGAGAAAAGTACTGCAAGTTCTCTCCCTCGCTCGCGAGCGATAAAATGATCGAGGTTCGATAACGATAACAATAGCTCTATCGCTATCATGAAAATTTGAGTATTTTCGAGAATATGCGGTATTTTGTGAAAATTTGAGTGTTTCATTCAAAAACTCTAAAACAGTTAAAATACATGCTAAATTTCGAATCGTTTAATACCCATATTGCGAATTATAAAATTTTGAGTATTTTATAAAATTTCAAATTAATTAATAAGGAAAATTTGAGTACTTTAAAAAATACGGTATTTTGTGATTTTTTAGTATTTATACTTTGAAACTTACCACATTATTAAAAAAATATTTACTAAGAGGAAGCATAAAAACATGATTTGGTTTGTTTTAGTCCATTTTAGTAATATATTTAATGAAGTGACATATAAATAAAATATAGAATTATCGAAATAACGATAAAAGACCATCCACAAATCACGAGGACACTTTTTTGGAAATCTCAAATCCTCGTGGAAAATTGTCCATACAAAAAAAAACTTTTATATTGAGCGTGAACAATTGCCTTAGCCCCCAGGTGTCCACGTGGGTTATGGATGGTCCCTAACAATAACGATAGATTATCGTTATCGTCCTGACCATTATCGTTATCGTTAGACGATTATATCATCGACGATAATTCTATTGATCAACAACCTTGGAAATTATGATTATTCAAAAGATGAGAAAAAATCACAAGTCTCAGAGAGATGATTGTTGGACATTTTCTCAGCTTTTCAAACATATTTTTGAAGTTGCTTTTTTTCAAGAAGAATTTGTTCGAAATAACCAAAAGAAGTCGAACATTTGTACCGAAAGAGAACGGTAGGTACATTTTATTTGAAAAAAAAAAAAAAAAAATGTAGGATGGTTTTCAAATTCACTTTAGTTAGAAAACATAATTTGATGTTTTTTGTTTTCACAATTTTTAAAAAAGTAATGTCTTTGAAACTTGATTTTGCACCACCTCCACTACGGTTAGTAAATTTATTTTTCAATTTCCTAAAAACCTAAAAACCTAAAAACCCTTAAAATAGAAAAAAAAAACATATTTTGGGAGTTTCGCTTTCAACTTTTATATTGCAAAGTTTTATAAAAAGCTAAATGAAAAATCGGAAAATATTTTTTTCGTGTACCTATTTTCCTGAAAAGTTCTAACTAACAACTTTGCTGAAGACACCAAGTCGATGAGAAAATTCCAGCTTAAGACATAGAATATCATACATTTACATGTTCATTTTGCATGACCAGCCCCCACAACTGTATGGAGACTTGCATGAAAAAAAATATGATGCAATAAAGAGCCATTTAAAACTCAGAAACTATAAAGAAAAATATGGCGTTTTGGACGTCAAAAACACATTTTTCAAAAAATCATACCTTCGAATCGGACAATTGAAGATATTGTAAAAACATAGCTCAATACACTAGCAGATTAAATAAAAACTTTGTTAACTGTTAACAGATTTGAAGGTCTCGGAACCAAGGCGTTCACAACTGAAAATATGTTTCTATGAATTTTCAGATTAATTTTCTTAACTTATTCAATACTGGTGTGTACCCATTTAAAGGATTCTGATAAATGATTTTTTGCAATTCCGTCGTGAAACTACTTACTTTTCCTGTCATTCTTGAACGACGAAATAGCCTAATTTTCTGTACCAAAAATAACAGAATCGAATAGCAACACTTTTCAAAATAAATGCTGAAAAGTTCTACTTTTCAGCACTCAAATGGGTGCTGAAAAGTTGAACTTTTCAGCACTTGTTTCGAAAAGTAACACTTTTCAACATTTTTTTGATTTAAACGATTTATTGACAAAATACATGAAAATTTGACATAAAATTTCACTCAGTGTGTGTTTTTTGGAATTGCAAAAATTTGTGTATGGAACTCGTTGCAAAACTTGATTTTTTCAGCACTCTTCGTATTTATCCAACTCGGTGAACCTCGTTGGATAAATGTACGACTCGTGCTGAAAAAATCCTCTTTTTGCAACTTGTTGCATAAACTACTAATTTGCATCTCAGTTGTGGGGCGTAATGATAAGTCAGAATTATTAACACTTACTATAAAATTATCGTCATGAGCAATAAAATGCGTCGGGCTAGTTTTCGATTATCAACGTAATAATATTTATTTCCACCACATGATAACACCAGGAAAACAAAGTTGCGCTGTCAAGGACAGTCGAGGCTCGGCATTGGGGCCAAGTTCGAGAAAAGCGGCGAAAGCACAGTAGGCACATTCACAATTCCAGTCGTCACAATAATAATAAAGGGAATTCGTTACATTAATTGAACTGAAAGTGCCATGCTTTTCCATCGAAATAAGTTCCAAGTTCTTTTTGCTGGAGACACATGGTACTTTATGTCCAACTATCGATAGTTTTTTTAGTCCCTCCAAATTTCACACTTCGATGACTCTTCGTGACTCAATATTCTTTCTAGCTCGATAAATCCTTCCATCGATGGTTCCTTGGATTAAATTTGCTCAAAAAATATCATCCGTTTGTCAATATTTTCTTTTTCCCATGACATCCATTGGAAATGTATCTTTGAAGAGAGTTTGGCATTCATTTGTTTTTATTTGCTGGACGTTACCATGATTGTCTCTCATAGCTAAATGAAGGCGTCATTTTGCATTGTTCTGTACACTTATGCTTCTTTGACACGATGATCTTTTCGAAATTGGCAACCAGTGAGTGGACTGCATGCAAAAGCATGCACGTCACCTTTGTGAGCAAAAGTATGTAATATTGTATGGGAATACGTGTACACAAAAAGCTTGTACAAAAGAGAAGAAATAGATTTTGCACACTTACAGCTTACAGCTAAATCGGTATTGATCCAAACAATTTCACAGCGGCGAGATAGCCGAAATGGTTGGGACATGGACTTTGTAATCTGGATACGCCTCTCACCAGATTGTTGTTATTTTTGAGGAACGCAATTTTTTTTTTCTTTCGTACATGCTTTTTGTGTACACATTTTCCCATACAATAGTAAATGCTATTGTTCACAGAGGTGATGTGTATGCTTTTGCATGCGATTTTACACAGAAATTTTTAACTGCACCCAACTGGCAGTCGCATGATTATGATGCATGGCGGCATAGGGACGTGGCGTTACATCGTGCTGCCACCTGGTTTTTTTAAGCGCAAGAGTGTAAAAGTGCTGAGTCATCGTCTAAAAATAGACGGCGTCCTATCTCGCCCAGCAAAATGAAGTCGATAAAGTAGTCGGTTTCGATGAGAAAAAGTGGAAAACGTGGTCTAAAAATAGCGACGCCATCCCCGTATGAAAGTATATCAGAATCTGCATGAAATCTGTCCTCATGCATTTTTTGCGATATAGGAGTATGACATTTTTGCCCGTTACCGACAATTATCGACATTACCGACGGCTTTTTGGTTGTATATCACAAAAAAAACACTTAGCAGAACGAGGATTGAATCACCAACTTCTTGGTTATTGATCCGACACGCTACCACCGCGCCATGGACGCTTGATGAAAAGTGAGTGAAAGAGCACCAACATATGCTTCTCTTTGGAGTGTTGCTCGGGGACGGAACAGCTTTATATGTGTTAGTGAGAACTGCAGATCGCTGAAATTTTTACACGCGGGCAAAAATGATCTACGGGCTTGCTGCAAAAAATGTTATAAAATATGACATTTTCTGCAGCAAATCCAATGTTGCAGATTTTGAGATATATTTTTCCTTTGGGTGTGTATGCATGACAATCCATGGTCGCTTTGCTTAGCAAGTAAAATCAGGCCAATCCAAACTTCCTCCGCCCAATTTTCAGCAACCAAAACAAACGCCAAATCCATCAAAATGATTGAATTTCGACAAAAAAAAAAAACGATAGAAAGCTCAAGTCCACAAACCGCAAAATGCTGTTTCTTTCCGCTGCCACTTTTCGGGATGTAAAGCCACCGGAACGGAAGAAAACACCCCCCGGATCCAGATTGCTCTCATTAGAGGATTGGATGACGGCCAATCAAGATGTTACCGTTTGGAAAGAAGCGAGCAACTGGGTCGGATTTTGAACAATTTGTGTGTTGCCAGCTTGACTCACGAGGAGGTCTCGCGAGTCGAGGCAGAGTGGAAGATTGCCTTTTATGCTGCTAGTTTTCAATCAAAGTCGTTTTCCCGTGATGCTTGCGAGCTTTGATCTGCGTTCAATCAGTGGATTGGCTGTGAGAAAGTGGCAAGTGGCTGGATTTTCGCAGGAAATTCTCTTTGTGGAGCATCAAATGTCACAATCTTGTTATGGTTTGATTTGAACTCGAATTGAAAGTGTAATAAAAAATGTTCATGCATTAACTTGATCAATTTTTATATGATTCATTTTTAGCTGATTCTGGTCATGGCATTTAGATTCCTTTGATGATTCAATGCGGATTCGTTTAGTTGAATGAACATACAGATTTGTTTGGGATTATTTTAAGTTGGATTTTATGAACGATACTGAATCGTTAAATATGTTATCATGAAACGATTTTCTGAGCTCTTCTATAGCATAAGTGATTGGAAGGCACGTCGGTGGTTGTTTTTGAAGTTCAATCAAATGTGCATCAAGCTTTAGAAACCATGTTGGACCATATTGGATTGGAATTCTGGCATGTCTTCTTCAATTTGGACAGCGATATGGACGAGTTGTACCATGTTCAAACGAATCGATATGGAATGGAGCAATATTTCGAAACATGTACTTTAAAGTTTGCCAAAGCACGTGTGCACTGAAGAAAAAACGAAACCTTCATCGTTTGCAAGAGAACGAAAAAAAAAAAATAAAGCGCAAATTCCAAAACTCAGTCGAGCACGTCACTTGGCAGGCCTCTTGACACGTACTCTCGGGTGGCGGCAAAGAGGACAAAGACTCGAGACGGTCTCCAGACCCCAAGTCGAGGCAAGGGGAGGCGGGTCTTGACCAAGTTCACATCACACGAAATAAAGAAGCGTGAATCGTGACGGAAATGGGATTCAAAGCTCCACCTCGGTGATGCGGGGAAGGCATCAAAAGACGAACTCGAGGCTTGGGGTGGTTCTGGCTGGCCCCCGGGGAGGTCGACAAGAATGGAAATGGAAAAAAAGTTGGTGACGATGGTTCAGAGGTTTCTGCAAGAATGCTGGTGTGCTGCTTGTTTTGTTTGCTAAACGATGTCCTCTTTCCCGAGAGTGTTTGTTCGTTTGTTCCTTTGGGAAACGTTTGACAGGTCGTGGAATCGGTGTTGAATGGATAAGAACTGCACCATTGTCAAATGGATCCACAAGTAAACTAATTTAACAACAATTTGTGCTGGCAATTGATGTCAAGATTGAAATAATTGGGAGTGGTTTCAAAATGTCACAACTGTGTAGTTTTGTTGCTTTAAGTACCACACCTACCTTACGTTTCTTAAAAAGGACCTCTTCAATAAATCTTCATTTGGAAACTATAGCTACATGTGGGAGGCCAAATGTATAACCTAACGATGGAGTGATTTTTAATTGATTACGGACCTGCTATTAAATCACCACCATCTCTGTCTTCTTCAACTCAGAGGAGCCATCTGGCGAGGGAACAGCATGGTGAAGTGTTTTATAGCCGCTTGGCGCCGCAGTCACTTCTCATCGATTGTAATGGACCATAAATTCTTGTTAGGTTATGGAATTGTGTAATGCTTGTGTGAAATATTGGTGTGCCACGACCTTGAAAATCGGAAACTCATCTCAAAGTTGCCAACCTTGTCTCACCATAAACAGGCGAAATTCTTCGAAATTCCAAAAATAAATCTC
The DNA here is from genome assembly GCF_015732765.1 of Culex quinquefasciatus. Classification (NCBI taxonomy): domain Eukaryota; kingdom Metazoa; phylum Arthropoda; class Insecta; order Diptera; family Culicidae; genus Culex; species Culex quinquefasciatus. The sequence continues at coordinate 41,704,085 of NC_051861.1, read as the reverse complement.
GTCTCACTTTTTGGTGGCCCCAAATTGTAATGACGGTTTCTATGTCAACGCCTGGCCTGGCTGTCTAATAAAATCATCATCAACTTTGTGGCATGTCCAACAACCCTCCCAGTGGGCAATTCCGCGGCCATCTCAGGGTTGTCAACTTCGATGCAGAGAAGGACAATCCCGCCGTTTATCGTGGGAGCCCGGAATAGATTCACTGAAGTGTTGAGGCAATCAGGATGACGGTCGAAGAATGCTGTTATTACATTCTTTTGTCTTGTGGCAAAATGGCCTCTCTGGGAAACGGAAGGGATGGTAATTTGGGCATCGAAGCTAAAGATAGCTGGCTTTCCTACAGTTCTTTTTATTTAATCGTTTCCAATAATATATTGTTACTTAAATTTTATTACAGTTTAATCCTAAATAAAGCACTTGATACTATGATTGAAATACAGTATGTAAAAAAGTATTCACTATGCACATTTTGTGATTAAACATGTAAACAATTAAAATTTTGACAGAAACCTAGTACTACGTTTTGTTCAGAAACTCATGCCGAACATTTTGCTACAAAAATCTCATGAAAAGATGATTTCTATAAAAAGTTATATAACAAATACTATTACAAAAATAAAAAAGGTGCAAAAAAAGTTTGTACATTTTTCGAAAAATTAACATAAATAATGTTATTTGTTGACAAATCACCATAAATCCAGTCTCCCAACTCGAAATAGGCATCCTTGACTGATTAAAAAAATAATTTGGATTGAATATAAAGTTTACTAATTACTTAGTATAAAAGTTTATATAACTCTAGAAAATCTATATAAAACTTATCTAAACTTAATTCTGCAAACTTTTCATTCAACTAAATGTCAATATATTACCATAGAATTGCTAAATAAACATACTGGAGTGGGTATAACACCGTTTTGGGGGTAATTGTATCGATAGAATAGATTTATCGTTGGAATTTCGTACCAACCCGGAATTACGTCGTCGGGAAATCCGCCGGCATCCGAACCGGTCCACGATTCACAAGTCAACCTATGTGGCATCGGAAAGGGCATAAAATTTCCGATCTTTTGATACCCAAACATCTAGTTTTTAAATACCTGGACAAAAAGTAAGTTTGGTCCACGTGAACAAAAATTATGAAATTCCATACATTTTTGGCAGATTGCTCAAACGAAACCATAACAACGTTTTTGCCTAGGTATTTAAAAACGTGGGTTTTATAGAAAACCTAGATGTATGGGTATCAAAAGATCGGAAATGTTATGCCCTTTCCGATTCCACATAGGTTGACTTGTCAATTGTGGACCGGTTCGGATGCCGGCGGATTTTCCGACGACGTAATTCCGGGTTGGTACGAAATTCCAACGAAAAATCTATTCTAGCGATACAAAGACCCCAAAACGATGTTATACCCACTCCAGTATGTTTATTTAGCAATTCTATGGTAATATATTGACAGTTAGTTAAATTGAAAGTTTGCAAAATTAAGTTTAGATAAGTTTTATATAGAATTTCCAGAGTTATATAAACTTTTATACTAAGTAATTAGTAAACTTTATATTCAATCCAAATTATTTTTTTAAACAGTTAAGGATGCCTATTTGGAGTTGGGAGACTGGATCATGGTGATTTGTCAACAAATAACTTTATTCATGTTAATTTTTCGAAAGTTGTACAAACTTTTTTTTGCACCTTTTTTGATTTTTGTAATAGTATTTGTTATATAACTTTTCATAGAAATCATCTTTTCATGAGCTTTTTGTAGCAAGATGTTTGGCATGAGTTTCTGAACAAAACGTAGTACTAGGTTTCTGTCAAACTTTAAATTGTTTACATGTTTCATCACAAAATGTCAGAGTGGCCACCTCGGGAAAAAAACCGGGAAATCCGGGAAAAAAAACCCGGGATTTTTATCAGCCGGGAGTAGAGGGTGACGAGCGGGAATTCCCGGGAAAAATTTCCCGGGAAATCGATCATTTTTGGACCTCTCGATTCCCGGGAAATTTGGTCGAGACTCCCGGGAAATTTTGTAATTATAAATATGAAAGCAACATTATGTAAACTAATCAGGAAAAACATTCGAAAAATTCGAAGAAAATTGAGAGTTACATGTTCGGTATTCAATTTCGAATATATCATTGCTTCTGCAATCTTCTTATTAAGAAAGTGTAAATTTTAACTTGTTAAAAATTCCAATAACTATAATTGAGTGTTGCCAAACAAATGTGAACGCCAAAAGTTACTTTAAATCATGTCTAGCAGGAATGAATGAAAAACTAAAGTATTTTGAAAAAAACATTATTTATTATTTCTAAGAGGCAATAAAACCTTTTCAAGATAAGTTCAATTTCCGTATCCTCTCTTGAACATAGAAAACCTTATAATTTTGTTTTTTTTTTTTTAATTCTTAGTATTGAAGTTGATTTCACTGTATCAAGGTAATTTCCTTTTTGATGTCAATATTTAATTACATTTTGGAAATAAAAAAACTTTAGAACTCTTTGTAAAGTTAAAGTCCGCTAATTGTGAACATTCGAGTTTTCCAAATAATAATAATAATAAAAATAACATAATTATTTACTTTTTTTTTATTAACAGTTGACCTTAAGAAAGAAAAAGAACTTTAAATTGTTGTTTTGAGTCGTTATTTATCATATTGCAAAAATCCTGATATTGGGAAAATATATAAGAGCTAGTTTTTTACTTCACAAAAATCTAAGTCTAGTTCATGAAAAAGTTTGTGCAACTTTTGAAAAATCACTCAGTGTGAATAAAGATTAGTAAACATTTTCAACTACTATTTTGAGTCCCAAAAAGTTCATGAAATGAACTCGTATTCACAGATTTAGAAAAAAAAAAATATCAAAAAGTAGAACTATGTTATGAGCCTACTTAAATTACCGTTTCATTGAATAATTTTGAATTAATTGTAACTTTTCATTGAAAAGAAAAAAATTTATTACTTTTTTTTTAATTATTGGCACAATTGCATAGTTAAAAAAAACTCCCGGGTCCCGGGAATTCCCGGGAAATTGCCAAATACAACTCTCGATTCCCGGGAAATCGAAAATCTCGAGAATCGTCACCCTCTAGCCGGGAGAAAACCGGGAAAAACTCGGGAATTCGACCGAGAAACTGGGAAAATATTTTTAGTTTATATAAAATTTGACTAAAGCCTCTTTAATGTATTCAATATGTTCTTTTCTCAAATAGAATATTTGTCCTGTTATTCTAAATGAAGACTTTGCGAAAACTATGTTTGAATTTGTGTAATAGACTCATGTTTCTTGGCTATGGATGTTTTTTTCTGTTGTATCATAAGATAGTTTTACTTAGCGAATTTGTTTTTTTAATATAGACAATTGTTTGCTCTACAGCAGCGGTTCTCAACCTGGGGTAATATTTAAGAGACAAAAAATAACAAATTGATCAAAAGCAAAAAACTAAAAAACTTATTTAAGGTGCAGTGAATTAGGGGTGAATTTAAAAATATTTAAATGATAAACCTATAATTTGTATTCGATAAGCAATTTTAAGAATTTGACGTTAAGTGCACCGTTCTTGAGTTTTTTTTTTAACGAATATTTGTTTCAAATTTGTAAATTATGCCAGCTACCATTTAGGTATTTAAGACATTCAAAATGTTAGAAAAAATATATAATATGTTTTATGATTTGGATATTGTCAATTCGACCTTTCTTTGCTAAAAGATTAGTTTTGCATTAAATTAAAATTAGGATTTTTTAAAAATCAAGATTTTTCTTTCAAATTGTCCTACAAAATACACTCTTCTAACATATTTTTCGTGGAATGTATCTCAGCAACAAAAGAATGGATCAAAGATGTTCAAAATTGTTAACCAATCTATTTTTTAGAGACAAAATAGAATTATTCTTAATTGAAAATAGCTAAAACTTCTAAAAAGTACTATTAAGTAGCGTGTTTAAATCTGAAATCAAAACAGTTCTTAAAAATCTTATGAAAAATAAAAAAAAATATAAAAAATACAAAAATATAAAAATTTAAAGAACAAGCCATAGTCTCAACATTTGAATGCAATAAGTGTTTAAAATGCATTTTACACTAGTTCAGTTATTTTGCAATCATTAGTCTTTAATAAATGTAAGATTTGACGAAACCAAAAATGTCAACAATATAAAAAACTCTTTGCGATAACTAAAGATCGAAAATTTTCAAAAATTTAAGAGATTATTAAATCAACCCAAACATGCTTAAAAATGATTCTAAACGCAAGAGAATGGTTTTTAAACAGATTTCAGCTGATTGCACTCAAATTTTCATTTTGATGTTTTTTGAAAAAAATATTTTTTTGCCCCCTAATTTTTCAAGGCAACTTTGAAGAGGGTAACAAAAACTTTAAATAAAATTTGTACCAACCTTATCAGTTGTGAAAAAATCGCAAAAGGGTCATTTTTTTACGATTTTTACCATTTTGTGTTTGGGTTTTTAAAAAAAAGATAATAAATCGATGCAACAAAAGTTTCAAGGCACCGTTTTTTACATTTGAATGGCACTTTTCCTGCACTGCTGCCAAAGTGTATAAATTTTTGTTTGGACTAATGATGCATAAAGACTTTTAAAAAGAAAGTTCTGACATAATTTATGCTTATAATAATTATTTCACAGGAATTGATTATTCTTGGAAGAATCGTTCTTCTTGATTTCATTTTTTTTGTAAATTCCATTTCCTGCTTTTTAATAATAATTTGTATTATTCTAAAAAATAAAAACATTTTTTTTTAATTTTGAGTTTTTAAAATCTGAATAGCCGCAATCATTAGGGAAATTAGAGGTTTGGATTGGAAACAGATAAAACGGATTCTTTTACAACTTGCTTACTTTGTTCTCAAGATATTTGAAAGCTTTCTTTAGGAATTCAAACTTTGAACCAAATATGCGTTCAAAAAGTATGTTGATACTAACGTTAGCCTAAAAAACATAGAAATTTGGTTTCAATACATTCCGGAAAATTTCTTCTGGTCTCGGGAGAAAACCGGGAAAAAACCGGGAAATTGAAAATCGAAATCTGGTGGCCACCCTGCAAAATGTGCATAGTGCCCAAGGGGTGTAAATACTTTTTTTACATACTTTATGTATAGTTCCATCTTAACCAGATTCTCCACAATTTGATATTCATTAGGGTGACACGAAAAAAAATGGAAAGAGACACCCCCTCATCGATTCTTCAATTAACCGTGCAACTTTTAACTCAAAAGGTGGAGTTAAATGTGTCGGATCAATATTTTGAAAATATGTTAACCATGACTAACATTTCAAAACGGCGTAATATTAAAAAATTGACCCTTTTAAAATGTTATTCTTGATTCAATTTTTTTAATATTATTTTTGAAAAAATCGGAAAATTTCAAGAATGTTTCATGACAATCGGACCATTAGTTGCTGAATTATTGACATTAAAAATTGGTGGGTTATTCGAGTGAGACTTAGAAAACATCAATTTTCCTGTTTCTTTTTTTTAAGCCGCTGTATTTCATCTCAAAATTGAACGGTTTTTGGGACATGTGAACGGTCTTAGGAGAAATTCTTTGGCAGGAATTCTATAAGTCGTCTAGACTGATTTTAGCGTGTACATTCTAAGTATTTGACATATGTTCAACTTGGGTTCAAGTCCGATTCATAGTTTTAAATCAACCATCATAGTTTAGGCTGATTTAATTTTTTTAAATGTGGTTCTGATTAAAAATATTTTTATTTTAAGATTGTAGAATGGTGAATTGTTCATAATTTAATCTTCCACTTCCAACTGGTCAAATCACAAGCTTTCCTTCAGCCAAACCAAGTGAGGTTAAGAGTGTTTAAAAAATTAAGCCCCATTCATTTAGTCTGGATTTCTACTCGCTGGTACACAAGAAGGGCATAAATAAAGTAATCTACTCACTAACGACAAGAAGCAGAACATCCAGGCCAGACTTGGTTGACGGACGGGTGTCGTCATTTGAGCCACATTAGCCAGATTAGCTGCCTCCTTCATAGTGAGAGTGAGAGTTGAGAGTGATCCCAGGTCAGGTCAACCTGCTCGCGTTAATCGGCCTTACGAAGCGAGTGCTAATTTGATGAAGGAGGGACAGAGTTAAGGTGGGTGACGATGGAGGTTTGGATGAAACCAGACAGAGATAATTGAAAAAGATATGCTATCGTTAGCGTTTCGAGAGACTTTCCTCGAGAGAGCCAGAGGGCACGATTGCGTTAAAGTACCGGGTTGAAGATGGTTCAATGAGTTGAGATTAGTCAGACAAGGCTGAGGCTGGTGAGGCTCGACAAAAGAAGAAGCGATTGGCGATCTGAATTGGAGCAGGGTAAAATTTCAAGGACGGACTGGAAAATCATGTTTTCAAAGATCTTTCGTCTCCACCAATATCAAGATAGAAGTGTTCTTCGATGGAGACGCATGGTCCTCGAAAGAATTTTGTTCTATTTTTCGACATTTGGACTGGACTTTTGTTATGCCATGCAAGGTAAATAATCATTACTAATGAAATCCTGATAAAAAAAGCATTCTTAGCAAAAGCCTTTGCAATTGAAAACCTAACCACACATTAATTTAACAAAATCCCTCAAAGTTGCCCCCCGCAAAAGCGCCCAATAATTAGCAACAATAAAAACCAATTAACCGTAACAAAGCATCTTCGGAGTCACCCAGTCCCAGCTTTCTAGCTGTGATCTCTTGGCTCTACGAAGAAAAGCCATTGCCATTTATTTTAATGAAACCATGGAACCAGCCACAACCCTCCGCACTTTCCTTCCGTGCCCAGCAAGTCGGCGCCGTCGTGCTAACTTGTCGTACGTGCATTTTGGGCAAAATTAAGTCGAGAACGCCATTTTGTGCAGCTCACAATGCCTCACCTTTTGACCTTCACAGATCCCCAAAATTTGATTTCAATCCTGAGATATTCAACGAAATTCGTAAAAACTCCGTGCATTTTTGTCACTTTACATATGAAAGTAGTTTCAATCTTGTCGTGCTATCTTGTCACTCCCTGAAAATTGAAGTTAGTGCGTTTGACGCACGTTCAAGTTAGACTACCGTAAACATTTCTTATTATAACTCGAGACTCCAGCAACCAACTTCAACTAAACTTCGGTCAATGCACACAATGGTTAGCCAAACAAAACGTGTTTGTTATTGTTTACTTTGCGTGCTCTAGTTTTTGTCAAACATTAAAACGCGTCTTTCTCGGAACGTTGAAACGGCAGGTGCGACAAGATAGCACAACGATGTCGAAGTGGTGAAATGACATCGAAACTAATTGTTGGTTACTGCCCCTTGAGATTGTCCCATAATGTTTTCAAAAGTTTTGAAGTTTATTTAAGGCCACTTGAGATAATTTTACTCAATTATAATTACCATGAATATATCTTTACTTTGACTTTTTGTCATTTAAACAAAACTTGTTCTCGCGAGAAAGATTTAGTTTTGATTTGAAAATCCAAATTTAGCTTAAAGTAATAGGTCAAAATCAATCTAAACATAAATAACCATTTCTCATAGAACTCAACGTTAAATTAATCGTAGCCCAGGCAACGAGCAGCATTTTCCGGACGTAATTTTTCACCGTTCTGTCCTGTGTCAGACATTTCCCTCCTGCAAAGGATGTTGGCCAACTTTCCAAGCAGCTTGAAATTAAATCTTCGCGCGAGCTAATTTATTGCCTTGTTGTACAGCGGAAGGCATGTGGATGGGGCTAGCGAAAACTTTTAGAAATTACAAATGAGTTTCAAGCTTTCGTTTGTGAGGCAAGGTGAAAATGGGAGCAGGATTGGTGGTTTTGCTAGTGGAATTAACTGAACTTTGAAAGAACTTTAGCTTATGACAGAAAAGAAAATGTTGAGTACGGTAACCTATATGAGCGAAGGAAAAACTAAAACATTTACGGCAATATTGACTTTCTCACTTTTGGCTTGGGAGGACTGCGTAGTATCAAAAATTTATTTAAACAGCTTCAGCCCATGTTGTGAAAAGTTACTATTTAGAGCACGGTTATGGCCATAACTCAGTTAGGGTAGCAGAACGTACCAAACGCAAACAGATAAATCAGCTAAATGTTAAGAAATGCGTCACAAAGGCCATGTTTAACCTTTATAACCCACCACACAAAAACAAAAGCATACATCCCAATTCAACTGAATGTTTATGTTGTTTGCTCTTTTTTCAAGACCCTTCAAAAAGGCGAACTGTTTGCGTGACTTTTTCGTACTCGTCGGTACTCCATCCCAGTGCAAAAGGGGCAATTTGTTTTCCGAAAGAAATTGGCCTCTTGTGGCCTCCGACTTTTCCACTCGAGTTAGGAAGGCTTCCGAAAGCTCAACCCCGCACAGTCCGATTGCCCGGGGGCGCATTCATACGTCATTTCGTTTTCATTGTTGTCACACCCACGCGATTCACCGTTTGATTCTCTTCCTTTTGAGCGGAGGTGGTTGATGAAGACTGATGGACTGACGCGTGTTTGCACTAGATTCGGCGATTTTTTTTGTGAAGAGAGGTTGTATTTGTTGTGCAATTCACTTACCCTCTAACCTTAAAACCTTTCAAGCGGAATTTGGCATCCTTGGTTGAAGTGTATAAAAAGAAGTAAACATCCCTGCTCAAAATGTAAAATCTATTAAAGCCTTGCATAATTTCTATCATATTTGGCTTGAAGCTCACAAATTCACATGGAAGACAAATCTATGCTTAAACCATTGCTTAAACATTGGCACAAGGGTGGCAAATAAACGAATGACAATGCTTCAGTGCAAAAAAGGACGTAAAATTGCGTATACCATCATTCCTCACTCATTCCTTACCAGTTTCCAGCCAAGAAACGGAACAAACTTGACGGAGCACAGACGTGTCATAAATATTATTATTTCATCACGCTTGATCCGGAGCTTTTCGCCATTCGCCGGCTGAATTGCGCTATACGAAGCACAGACACAGTCCCTGTGCCGACCTATGCGATGAATGTGTATCCAGTATTAGCTTTAATGGTTTTGTTGGCAAAGTTGCGTGAATGTGTTGAAGACGAAGAAATCGAAATTGATTTATCGAGCCCTGTCATGACACGGCAACGGAATGATTCAGGACTGACAGCGCGCACCTTGATCAGAGCAATTTATGTGATAGAATTTAAACGTTCAGGTTGATTACTTTAAAACAAAATTGTCTGTTTTTTCTTGTGTTTACTTATTTTTCTTTTCTGTTAATTGTTTATGATTTGTCTTTCTGCTGACCTTTTAAAACTTTATCAAATTCCTAACTTTAGTTGGAGGGTTGAACAATTATAAATTGAAATCACATACCAAAACTAATTTAATCCACTAATCCCGAGCAGGGGTAAATAACACGGGAATACCAAATTTTGGTATTACTTGGGCAAATAACAGCGACCAAAATGTGCCCTTGGTTGCCCAGTAATAGATGGTAAAATACCATGAAATCATACCAAAATCTTGTATGTGTAAGGGCCCAACAATACCAAACCATGTTATTCCAAGGGTAAAATAATACCTCAAAATAAAACCATTTCAATACCAAGTTGAGGTCTTCTGGATTTTTGAACATTGCTTGAATACCAAAACTTGGTATTGCCATGGTTTTATTTTTAGGTATTCCCGCGCCCTTGGAAAATCAGATTTTGGTATTTCTGTGGTCTTTCACATACATGATTTTGGTATGATTTCATGGTATTTTACCATCTATTACTGGGCAACCAAGAGCACATTATGGTCGCTGGTATTTGAACAAGTAATACCAAAATTTGGTATTTTCATACCATTTTTAGTGCAGCAGTTGCAGTTAGTGAAAAACGGAAATTATTCATATGCAACAGCCAAATCTACTCACCTGATGATTCCATGTTGTTATTAGTGATATTCTTCACCACACCGAATGCATTTGTCATTGATGAACGGCCTCTGCTTGAAGTTCTTGAAGCTTCTGAAAAATAACAAGATTGAAAAATAAGTATTATTAAAATAAAACTGAATTGAAATTCACCAAAATTCATTAATCTGTCGATTGACTCGTTTTTCAAAGTATTTGGTTATCCCGATTTAGAGATATTTCAACGTTTTTGAAAAAAATATTAGTGGGTATATCACACTAATTTTTAAAATCATCTTTAACATTTTTGGGTTTCAAGTCATTTTAGCGCAAAATTAATTAACTCGTAAATTTTTTTTAACAAATATCCCATAGTTTCAGAGAAAATTGATGAAACCTTTCAATATTCAAATAATACCAAAATGTGCCATCCTGACTTAGAAAATTTTCCACAATTTCAAGTCATTTCTGTAGGGGGTATATCAAAAGTGTTTAAAATCAAGTTTGAAATTTCCGGTTTTGAATGAAAGCATTCGCTTTGAGACATCATTTTAGCGCAAAATTAATTATTTTGTCAAAATTGGTCAAAATTTTCCCATAGTTTCAGAGGAATTTGATAAAACACTTTAATACCAAAATAATACCAAAATGTGTCATCCTGACTTAGAAAATTTTTCACAATTTCAAGTCATTTCTGTAGGGGGTATATCAAAAATGTTTAAAATCAAGTTTGAAATTTCCGGTTTTGAATGAAAGCATTCGCATTGAGACATCATTTTTGCGCAAAATTAATTATTTTGTCAAAATTGGTCAAAATTTTCCCATAGTTTCAGAGGAATTTGATAAAACACTTTAATACCAAAATGTGCCATCCTGACTTAGAAAATTTTCCGCAATTTCAAGTCATTTCTGTAGGGGGTATATCAAAAGTGTTTAAAATCAAGTTTGAAATTTCCGGTTTTGAATGAAAGCATTCGCTTTGAGACATAATTTTAGCGCAAAATTAATTATTTTGTCAAAATTGGTCAAAATTTTCCCATAGTTTCAGAGGAATTTGATAAAACACTTTAATACCAAAATAATACCAAAATGTGCCATCCTGACTTAGAAAATTTTTCACAATTTCAAGTCATTTCTGTAGGGGGTATATCAAAAATGTTTAACACTCAAACGCTCGGGTAGTCATTTGACCCCTATTTTTTTTCTTAGAAATCCCATAACTTTTGATAGAATTGACCAATTTGGATGCTTTCGGTTGCAAAAGATCCAGATTTGTCTATATTTTGAACTGCCAGATGGGGGACAAATGTGGTCCATTTTTACCGGAGATATTCCGGATTCTGTTGGGTACCTCGGCCCTCCTATATGGGTATTTGGCCAATATAATAAAAACTTTTCAACAGAAAAATTTCGGAAATGATGCAAAACTACAAGGCATCATCCTAATACATCATCCTGCAAAAATAATTGACATGGTTAAGTCCTACGGGGCAGCGGAGCCGGTTCCAGTTGGGCAACAATTGACATTAGCTCAGTGAACCGTTTCCGGGTAGAACCTGTTCCGGTGCCCGAAGGTCTTCAGCATGTCATGTATCTATGCAGAATGATGTTTTAGGATGATTCCTTGAAGTTTTGCATCATTTCCGATTTTATTCTGTTGAAAAGTTTTTATTATATTGGCCAAAAATCCATTTAGGAGGGCCGAGGTACCCCAACAGAATCCGGAATATCTCCGGTAAAAATGGACCACATTTGTCCTCCGTCTGACAGTTGAAAATATAGACAAATCTGGATCTTTTGCACCCGGAAGCATCCAAATTGGTCAATTCTATCAAAAGTTATGAGATTTTTAAGAAAAAAAAATAGGGGTCAAATGACTACCCGAGCGTTTGAGTGTTAAAATCAAGTTTGAAACTTCCGGTTTTGAATGAAAGCATTCGCTTTGAGACATAATTTTAACGCAAAATTAATTATTTTGTCAAAATTGGTCAAAATTTTCCCATAGTTTCAGAGGAATTTGATAAAACACTTTAATACCAAAATAATACCAAAATGTGCCATCTTGACTTAGAATATTTTCCACAATTTCAAGTCATTTCTATAGGGGGTATATCAAAAATGTTTAAAATCAAGTTTGAAATTTCCGGTTTTCAATTAAAGCATTTGCTTTGAGACATAATTTTAGCGCAAAATTAATTATTTTGTCAAAATTGGTCAAAATTTTCCCATAGTTTCAGAGGAATTTGATAAAATACTGTAATACCAAAAGAATACCAAAATGTGGTGTTCGATCATTGACAAATTCTGCAATTTTGCAATATCAAAACAATACCTTAAATTGGTATGATACCACATTTTGCTCTTGCATAATCCTTAAGACAAATTTTAAAGGGTCCAGGAATACCAAAATTTGGTATTGATACCAGAGAAAGGTATTATTACGCATTTCCCTTGTTATTTACCCATGCTCGGGATGTGGTGCCATTCAATCTTCTTAGTCCAATTGAGATGTGGTACATCAATATCACTTGATTGACAATCTTTTGAGACAGAGTTGCCAGATCTCCAAACTTTTACACTCTTTTGGAAGGTCTTTACCATTTTATAGATAAGTTAGATGATGGATCCGGACATAATTTTCATACAGATAAGTGAGATCTGGCTACAAAAAAAATATATAATTATCAATTGAGTAGTTATAACTGCAACCAGGGTTGCCAGAACTTCAAACTTTTTAACTAGTTTGATTACGTACCCTATGAAAGGTCAGATGATGGATTTGGACATCGTTTCAAATAGATAAGACTTAAGATCTTATCTTTGTAAATTAGATAGTTCTCTCGTTTGCCTATCTAACGCTGCAAAGCATGGCGGTATTTGAGTTAATTTCTGGCCACTTATGAAACATTTGTATTTATGAGAAAACGCACTTGTATGCTTAAAATTTAAACAACTCATCAAACTCTTTAAAACGTTGTACATCTGCAATTTGTTTGGTAAGAAAAATAAAATAAAAAATGAACACACTTTAGAACAACATATAGATGCTTGTACAAAAAAGTATTTGCGGTGCCCTAAATCAAAATTTCATAGAATTTTTAAATATTTAAAACTGATTCAACCACGGTAATAATGATTTTGAACAAAAAGTTGTTGTCTAGGATTTCGCAATTTTTTTCACGATTTTTAAATTTTCATTTTTTGATGTGGATGAAACTTTGTCCATGTATTCTTTATGTCAAAAGAAGTATCTTCTATCTATCTTCTATATATACAGCAATTCCATTTGAAAAGAGCCTAAACCGAAAAAAAGTTCTCCGATCGGGCTCAAAATTTTTCTGGGGGTTCCTTGGCCAAAATAATTAGACCCGTATTTTTTTGTTTGGCCATTAGGGTGACCTACATTGTGCTTGGGTGGTTCGAAAAATGGCAATTTTCGTCATTTTTCGCAAAAACCACTTTTTTTGATAAATCATATCTCCGCGCCATTTCATCCGATTTTAGCTGTCCTAGACGCAAAAGAAAGGTGATGAGTTTGGCTATTTGGGAAAAATAGTAAGAAGTTCCAAAAATCTAGCTTAACTATTGAAAAAGTCGTATGAAAACTTAAAATGGCGTTTTGCCCGTGTCTGGACCAAAGAGCCTATGTCTGAAAATATTTTTATCGGATTCCTCGGAAAATTTCACATACGGGTAATTCTCCGCCAACTCACACAGCAGTTGCCCCGACCCCTCTTCGATTTGCGTGAAACTTTGTCCTAAGGGGTAACTTTTGTCCCTGATCACGAATCCGAGGTCCGTTTTTTGATATCTCGTGACGGAGGGGCGGTACGACCCCTTCCATTTTGAACATGCGAAAAAGAGGTGTTTTCAATAATTTGCAGCCTGAAACGGTGATGAGATAGAAATTTGGTGTCAAAGGGACTTTTATGTAAAATTAGACGCCCGATTTGATGGCGTACTCAGAATTCCGAAAAAACGTATTTTTCATCGAAAAAAACACTAAAAAATTTTTAAAAATTCTCCCATTTTCCGTTACTCGACTGTAAAAAATTTTGGAACATGTCATTTTATGGGAAATTTAATGTACTTTTCGAATCTACATTGTCCCAGAAGGGTCATTTTTTCATTTAGAACAAAATTTTTCATTTTAAAATTTCGTGTTTTTCTAACTTTGCAGGGTTATTTTTTAGAGTGTAACAATGTTCTACAAAGTTGTAGAGCAGACAATTACAAAATTTTTGATATATATACATAAGGGGTTTGCTTATAAACATCACAAGTTATCACGATTTTACGAAAAAAAGTTTTAAAAAAGTTGGTCGTCATCGATCATGGCCGTTCATGGTCAACCGCGACAGACACGGACGACGAAACAAAGAGAAACGCAAAAAGTAACTTATTCAAAACTTTTTTTCGTAAAATCGCGATAACTTGTGATGTTTATAAGCAAACCCCTTATGTCTATATATCAAAATTTTTGTAATTGTCTGCTCTACAACTTTGTACAACATTGTTTCACTCTAAAAAACAACCCTGCAAAGTTAGAAAAAACACGAAATTTTAAAATAAAAAATTTTGTTCTAAATGAAAAAATGACCCTTCTGGGACAATGTAGATTCGAAAAGTACATTAAATTTCCCATAAAATGACATGTTCCAAAATTTTTTACAGTCGAGTAACGGAAAATGGGAGAATTTTTAAAACTTTTTAGTGTTTTTTCGATGAAAATACGTTTTTCGGAATTCTGAGTACGCCATCAAATCGGGCGTCTAATTTTACATAAAAGTCCCTTTGACACCAAATTTCTATCTCATCACCGTTTCAGGCTGCAAATTATTGAAAAACACCTCTTTTTCGCATGTTCAAAAATGGAAGGGTCGTACCGCCCTCCGTCACGAGATATCAAAAAACGGACCTCGAATTCGTGATCAGGGACAAAAGTTACCCCTTAGGACAAAGTTTCACGCAAATCGAAGAGGGGTCGGGGCAACTTTTCCCGATTTCGTGTGAGTTGGTAGAGAATTACCCATACAATATCAAAAAATTGGCGATGTCGAACCGTAAGTTTCAGAGATATGATTTTTTGAAAATAAAAACTGAGTTTTTCGACGCGCCACGCGCAAAAACAGAAAAATGACGAAATCGGCAAAAAAAACAACTTTTTTTACTAAAACTGCGATAACTTTAAAATTTCAGCGATGACCTATAGATGTTATGGTACCAAAAGTTGCGTCTTTCTATTGCGTTGTCCCGTCACGAAAAGAAGTACCTGTCAAATCAACAAAATTTGACGAAATTGGGTGATCCAGTAAGCAAAATCTTCGTTTTTCATTTTAGAAACAACTGTAAAAAGGGTTTTTCCAAAAACATACTAGGAGAGCAGAGTTCTTCACTTTTGTGTATGAAAATCAAAATGATGCAATTGTACGATGTTGTCCCGTCACGCTACATTTGTAACTCTCTTGACTCAAACTTTGTGTTTTTAAATGTTTGCTGGAGTGAATCTTATTGGAAATTTAATGTACTTTCCAAATTTGTATAAATATTGGTACCTTTTCTCACAGATTTTGAAGTTATCAGCAAAAAACTGAAAACATATGCGTACAAACGTTGTCCCGTCACGAAAGAATCGGTCATAAGATTATTATATTAGGTAAACAATATTAAGAAATTTTTAACCATTCAGTTTCAGTGATTCGCCCATACGATACCTGAGAATATTTTTATTTATTTATTTTTATTATTTTGATTCAGTTTTAATTCGTTAAATTAAATTTTATATTCTAAAACTATATTTTTCTGCAAGGCTATATGAATGTTTTCAAACCTTGATAAAATATTATTTGTTTGTTTTTAACTGAAACTCATATTTCAGAATGTAAAAGTTTGAATATTTTCACATAACCAAAGCATTTTAGACGATTAAATATTGATCCTTACGCTGTACCTTGGACTTTGCCCGCACTTTATATAGCACTTTTGACAACAACAATTCTAAAAACTAGGAAACCAGTTGTTGTTTATTTACATTTCTTAAACTAACGCTAAAACTAAAAAAGTTCAGAACAGCTTGTGTGCTCTGAAAAACTTTTTTTTTCTTGAAAAATAGTGTTGGTCATAAAGCAGTTTTCCTATTTCAAAACTCTAGTATTTCGGGACCCGTGTTGTGTGGGTAAACATGGTTGCCTCTAACCTAGAGGTTAGGTCGTAAGCTCAATCCAGGTGTAGGAGCCGTCTCCCTGGGTCCTGTCTCGGTGGAGTCGCTGGTAGGCAGTAAGCCTTACATGCCAATGGTCGTCAATTCGAATCCCGGGGTGGATGGAAGCTTAGGTGTAAAAAGAGGTTTGCAATTGACTCAACAATCAAACCTTGGAACATCTAGTTTCGAGTAGGAATCTCGCAATCGAGAACGCCAAGGCAATGCTGTGGAGCGAATAATTTGATTTTGATTTGATTTTTGAGAATTTAGAAAAAAGCGTAGACAATGCACAAAGTTGTTTATAAAAAGGGTAAATCGTGCTGAAAATATTTCAATACCAAATTTTTTTATTTTTTTATGTTAAAATAATTCTTATTTTAATGAAGCTCAAAATATTACCATATTTTTTCACAATTGTGGTGGTTGTGATTCACAGCCAAATTACCATGAAAATAACATATAGTTGGACAATTTTTTATATTGGAAGGTATGACTTAAACTTCATTAAACAACGGTTCAAATTTAAATGCTGTATTTATTTTGAAAAGCTCTTATAGAACTCCTCTGCCACTTGAGCGCCCCTTCTTTGATGAAAACATAAATTTAGCATTAGGTATGAATTTCAAAAACACTTCGGTAGAAATAATCATACAATTGATTTTAGCGTCCCAAAATATTTTTTTTTTATATTTTAAACCAAATTATCTAGTTATTTGTAGTTCTACTTTACAGTTTGGCGCCCTTTCTGTTTTAAATAAATACCTAATAAGATGTTATAACTGATCTGAAAATTTTGTACAAAAGAATAACTCAAATGCAACTATTACCAACATGAATACCTCCCACGAAACAATAACAATAAAGCTCCATTGTTTGGTCCTCTCGGCTCCAGGCCAAATCCCACAATAAACGAACCTTTAATTGAATCAGCGAGCGTGCCCTCCACTTTAATATAACCATGTCATGTCAGTAAATTAACAGAAATAATATTTTCTCTCTTTCATTTCATTACAGATTTTTCCGAGCAGTGCCGTGCCGTGCGCCGTGACCGTGGTCCCAGGCCGCGCCGGGGAAAACTTGGTATAATTTGATTATCTCCAGCAGAGGGGGCCACGCCATCATCATCGGAAAACAGCCACAGAGCACTTTGGCGCGGCCCGTTGTCTGTCTGCGTGTGTGTGCGTTTGAGTTGGCTTGTGTGTGTGTGTGTGTGTGGTTCACGTGCGTGTGTACCGTTCCTGGAACTAGGAGTTGTAAACGTTGGACCAGAACCCCAGGAATGAAAAGAGCCATTTCCGTGTAATTAAAATCAACACGCTTCGAAGAACGCACACACACGCACTTTAACGACGACACGTGGTCGTCAACGCATGCACGCACACACGCACACAGGTTTGAAGTGTTTCCGGTGCGTGAGCTGCTTCCTTTTTTGGCGCCTGTGTGAGCTTCCGCCGTCACAGTCGTTGAGCTGATACGCGTTACGTCAAGACCTAACCTAGAAAGGTTGGAAGAAAACAAGAAGAAAACGCTCTGAAGTTATCCTCAGCTGTTGTTTACGTTTTCCTGGCATGTTTGTTGTTGTTTACAGTCTTGGATTGAAATTTGTAGCACTCACACAAAAGAAAAACCAAATGGTGCTAACCCTTTCAAGTCTAAAATCCTTGGTGTAACACATTCTCCGCCGGAAGCCTCCGAAGCTGGGTGTCAAAAGTGTAAACAAAAAGAAGTAACTTGGGTGTCAAACGTAGGTGTGACGCACACTCTCGCGCAAAATGTGTCCGCGTCGGCGGGGAACGCCACAAAGTGACTACGCGACGGATAATGTCCGGTGTCCGGAACCGGACCTGCCGCTGCGTTGAGAGTTGTGACAACCGAGAAGAAAAAAAAAAACACCACCGGGCAGTGCTGCCAATCCTGCAAGTGACAACTTGTGAAGGGCAAAATTCCAAAAATCTTTTCTGAGTGGGTGTGCGAAAGTGTTTTGAGGGTGTGAGCTAAAAAATAGTTGACGAAGAAATGTCTGCCGGGGACGATCCGGCCATGGACAACGGAAAGAACCATGAGGAGGATGGTGACGGCAGTGTTGCCGGGGCCTGGTAAAAATGGATTGGCGCTGGTGTTTTCAGTTGTGTTTTTTTCTCTCTGTAGTTGTTGCACTCGGCTAGGATCCTGCTAGGACCCCTCCCCCCCTCCCTTTGGAGAGTAGTTTGGTTCGGTTCAGTTCCCGTTTTCTGCATGGATTTACAGCGTGTTAATGTCAGGCGGAGTTGGTTGGCGACTGGCAGTGATTTGTGTTTGCGTGTTGCGCAATTTAAAAGAAACACGATTGCGAATGTGGAAAATGATTGGATTGTAGAGTTGTGTTGGTCCATGTGCGATTTTTAATGGAATTTTGCCTTAAGGGATGCCTACGATGTAATCGTATATGGGTCATTATCCGCCAACTCACACAGCAAATGCCCCGACCCCTCTTCGATTTGCGTGAAACTGTGTCGTAAAGGGTAACTTTTGTTGTATAGTTTTTCGACTTTGGGAATTCGAAAAGTTTAAGCTATGGCAAAATATTGTTGAATTAGAAGCTATCGATGATTCAATTTTAGTCATGTCACATATTCGGAACAGATCAATCATTTTTTACAAATCATATAAAAACGATCAAAGGACTATAACGTCATGCTTCGAATTCTTATTAATAATCTTGTTTTATTGATTGTTTGGATATAAGTTCGCATAATTTTGCATGAATTCTCTTCAAATTGACTGTTTATACTACATCCTGATGATATTTCTACATTTCCAGCATATTATACCGTTTTTTGGCAACTATAACAAAAATGATATGCTACTTAGTGCTGAATTTCGAATCATGACGTTACCAAACGACCCTTTTATTCGAGTTTGAGAGTTTAGGTGAATATGATTATATTATCCTGCCTTTTTAAAAGTCCGAACAGACTGGCCTGATTTCAAATAAAAATTATTCATTATACAATTAAATAGCAATCATAACACCACAATTAAGCATAAAACATTCCTAGTAGGTGCACATTTCCAAAGTTCCTCATGAACAAATCCTCCCAAAATGCATGAATGCGACGACTGCGTCGGCTCGTCGTTCGACCTGGTCGTGAGCGATTTTTGGACAACGCCGGACAGTTTATCGGTGGTCCTGTCCGCAGATTGTCCACTGTGGTGAGTTGTAGTAGTTGAAGCGTGTAAAAAGGAAAAAAAACACATACAACTTGTTGTCCACTAAACTTTGACGCTCCCATCGCAAAAGCCCGGCACAACCGTTCGCGATGAAACGGTAGCAGAACTTAGTCGTCGTTGTCGTTGTTGGCTACGAGACGCCCTCTGAGTAGCAGCGCACTTGACCGTGACTTTAATGCGCTATATAGAGCTGTATACTTAGTTGCATGGCAATGCATGGTGTCGTCAACATCCATTTTCACCGGCCGTCCTCCTCGGGTGTCTTCCTCTTCCAAATCCAGCACCAGTCCAGAAATCGTCAACAATAGCAACGCCACCGGCAACTGTTGTGCAATACCGAAGCTGGCGTCCCAGTGTGAAAATGGCGAAGCAAGTGAGGTTAATTACGGTGGCTTAATTAGAAGCAATTCGAGACCGTCAACGGGTGGCAGCGGCGCCGGCGACGACGTCAACCTTCTCTCGCCGAACAACTCCCGGTCCAGCATGAGCCAGACCCAGTCGCCGACGCATCTGTCCCCGGCCCGGCAGCGGGCGGCCGAGGTGCTGTGCACACCGGAAGAGCTGGACGAGGTCGGGGCGTTCTTCGACGAGCACTCGGCCGCCATCGAGCGGTGGTTCCGCGAGCGGGCCCCGTCCGACGTGATCTGCAAGCTGCAGTCCATTACCGGCGTCGGAGGGGCGGAACAGCTGTCCAAGTCGCCGCGGTCCCCGCACCGGGCCTCGGTCACGTCCGACCTGTTCCAGCAGTGGCTCGCGTCGTCACCGGTTAAGGTAGGTGTGCAACCAATTGTTTTGTAGCGCGGTGGGTGGGGTGACAGTACGCTAAGTGATGCAATTATTGCAGTCACACGGAGAAAAAAAAATCAAAACGTGTCAAGCAATTTGAACAGCAATTTGTTCGAGATTCCAAATTTCATGAACGCTTGTTCACGATTTTGAAAACTGACTTTTCTCCGTGCAGTGCAAGTACCAACACTTTGCGATTTTTAGAAAGGGGCATTTGAACAACACTACACGCAAACGAGAAATCCGCGAGGGAGGCCCTCCCAAATCAAATTGTGCATTGTCCCAGTCAAATCGTACGGAAATCCCTCACGTTCAAAGCGAACTTTGTAATTCACGCATACTATTGCAAGAAAAGCTCAAATTATTTCAGTTTTATTTCATAAACACCATACCAAACACCAAACAAGTCGGTGATGTGAACATGTATGCGTGCTAGCGTGGTTCACTTTTCTATGAAAAAGACAAAAGTTGTTATTTTTTCTTGCATCAACCGGAATTTCGTTCTTTCATGTCCCCAGAAGTACTCCTGAAAATTTGAGCCCATTTGGTAAGGTCTAGGAGCTCCAGTTTTAATTTGAAATTTATATGGGATTTTGATTTATTTTCCATGGGAAACCATCTTTTTCTACATTGTATTAGGATTTTTTTTATAAATCGATGAAATGACTTGATTCTTATAGTAGGAGATAGGTTTTGAACTGGGGAACAACTTTGTAGAACATACCAACATGCTAGGAAGTGACCCTTTAAAGATACAGATACTTTTAGATGGTAGCTTTTGAAGGGGCTTACTGTGTGGGGTGAAACGGGCTAGCTGGCGTAAGTTCAAGATATCTTTGGTTTTTAATCGATGGTGCTTTGAATTTTTCTAGTCATATTTACAAAGTTATTTTTAGAACATTTATTTATAGACAAGCATGGGCAACGGTTTTGGCCAGCAGTGTTTTGTGAGTTTTCAACGATAGCAATATCTTTTCCTTGGACAATCTGGCCACCGGTGTTGTTCCAGGTTATCAAATGGATGATGAGACAGTTCGGACACCGGCACTGTTCCGGGTTGGCGGTTTGCTGTTTGCAAATATGTTTTACAAGAATTGGTGGACAGTTTCGACACCGGCATTGTTCCGGGTTGGCGGTTGGCGGGTTATCAAAGACTGTTCTTGTTAGGTTATGTTAGGGGATCGACACAGTTGTCTGTCGATCAGTTAAGAAATTTGGAAAGATGGGAGGACGGGGAGGGGCTGGTCACGCTTACGAAATTGGTCGGGATTGAAGGATATAGTTTGGGAGTCGGTTTAATCAGGGGTTAGTTTCAGATTGGGAATTGCATTTCGGGACAGAACCTAAAGTAAACAACACTGTTTCGATTGTTTGTGTATTTCAGTTTTTTATAACAAATAATTAAAACAATCAACGCAATAACTCATTTTAACAGCTGTTGATAAGGTTGAAAATAGATTCAAAACTCCTACTTCAACCTCGCATGTCTCTGATGTACGGTGTTGCCGCGCACGAAGCTTTGCGTCCACCCGACGCGTACACTCAAAAATAAAGTTACCGGTTCAAAGGGTTAAAAGTATCCTTTTAAACGGTACTCGAGCTTTACCCTTTGCAAAAGGGTACAGATTACCCTTTTAGAAGGGTGAAAACCACCCTTTTATTTCACTTCACCGGCTTTACCCTTTCAAAAGGGTAACTGCTCTTGAGAGCGAGAAACAACAACGCCGCGCTGGATTTAAAAATTGGTACTCCAGCGTTGTTTTGACTTTTGTGATATTTTTCGTGGTGCGTGTTTTTGTTGTCCGGAGGTTGCTCCGGATGTAGGCCAATTTAGACCCTACTGAAGGGCGAACCGGCGGCCTGATCCGAAGGACATGGACGAGCAGGAGATGCTTTCTAACATTGTTCGGACCCCGCCCGCCGGACCAGAACGATACGACGACCATTTCGGAGAGCATTTCGTACTACACGTTGAGCATTTCGTCGGACCTCAACTCGATCGACTCGTTGAAGCCAAACTCGGGGGAGAATTCGAAGGAGGTCTTACCAAGTCTCGTCGTGGCGGCCAACGGGACAAACAAGTACGTCACACACACCGCCGAAGCTGGACGTGAAGCAGCTCGAGTGGGACGAGATCAACGATCTGCTGCAGGTCGAGCGGAAGGTCGACGAGACGGAGAAACCCTACCGGACGATGCCTTCGCTGCTGCACTCGGCCAAACAGTCGGCAGTCGGCGAAATCACGAACGGAACGGAGGAGGACTTCCGGACGCAGCACGACTTCAACACGATGGATTGCACGGACATCGTGATCGAAACGGCCCACTGGAAAACTCACCGCGTATGGGACTACTACATCCGTGATCGGTCCACGCCGCGAGTGGACGCCTTCTGGGGTGGCAAGTCGGATCTGACCGAAACCGGAGGGTTCGAGGGGGAAGGCACCACAACGATCGTGTTCCGCCGCAAGCTGGCGGCCATCGAACCAACCAATCACTCGATCGTGAACGATCTGGTGCACGTAATCTGGGCAAAGGGACAGAAACCGTCCAAGTTCAAAAACTGGTGAACCCGAGGTGAACCAGCTTGATTAGCTGCGGCCCAAAAAGGACTCCATGGAAATTAAAATTTAAATGTAGTATCTTAGTTGGTTAATTGTTTCTATTAAATAAATTAATTAAATTTAAACTTTATTCAAATAAACTGCATTTAAAAACATATCCAACAGATGGCGCCACTGGTTGAAAAAATCACGATTGACTCATAGATGTCGCTAGTGAGCGCGCCGTTCCATGACAAGTACCCTTTTGAAAGGGTACTTGGCCAGTACCCTTTTGAAGGGTTTCGCCCTCGTACCCTTTCAAAAGGGTGACGACGGGTAAAGTTGAAAAAAGGATGGAAAGTACCCTTTTACGGGTTATTCTGAGTTTGAGTGTAGGATATTGTTGCGCGTACGGTGTTGGCACGCACTCCGCTCTGCGTTCACGTGATGCGCCCGATTTTCGAGCACTCCATCAGCGCGCATGGCCCTGCTCTACCAGATGCTTGGAGCGAATGAAGCGCTCTAGTCGAATCCACCAGCCAATCAGCTCAACCTGTGCACGATTGATCCGTCCTCGCGCTCAGGGACAGGAACACCAAACCTACGGAAACAGATGTAGTTAGCTCTCAATGTTCTCACTCGAACTTAGTTTGATCTTACCCCGTTCGGTCCATGGGGCGTTTTTTCTAGCTTCAGTTACTCCTGTAGTTATCCGTGTGCTTCGAGTACCGCTCTTGTTGTCTGAGTTGGGCAATTTATTGGTATCGGTGAGACTCCGCGTGGTTCAGCGTGCACAGGTTGAGCTGATTGGCTGTACTATGTACTATGCAGAAAATGTTCACATACCCGGTCCCATCCTGCACACTTTTTCAAAAAGAAGGCAATAAATCAAGCCAATAATCAAAACCAACTTAACAAAAGTATAAATGGAAGCATTAGTGAGATCCCTGTTAGATGAATTTTCAGTGGAATGATCGTATATTTGAACTTTACAACAAATACTTTTTCAGACTTCCAAGCTCGATTTCTCAACTTGCTGAAAATGCATATGGGACATTTATGCGAACATGGGCAGTGTACCTCCGGCAAATTTTAACCAATCAGTGTAATTGTATTACATGAAAAACAGTAAAACATGAACTTTTCGGATGATCTGGATTTCCAGAACCGGTAAGCCACCTGGCCTTGATATTAATATTTGTGGTCAAAGTACAGGTAAACACCTGTAGAATGCAATTCGGAGCATCCTGATTGGTTAAAATTTGCCGGAGTTACAGCTCGTCAAAGTTGAGGTCTCAAAAAGGTCTTTTATCGGTTGTAGCAGATTCCCGGTGGCCACCACGACCAAATCCGGTTTTCCAGGTCGGTTTCTAGGTTTTCATTTGAGACTAAGAGAACCGGAACAGGTCAAAAACTGGATTTTTTTCATGTTTGGGGTCGAGAAGGACCCCTAGGGGTCGTCCAAAGTTTATTTGTTTTGTAAAATGTGTATTTATACTATAAATTTAATGTCAGACAATTTCATACCTCTACACCCAAAGTTAAAGGACGAGGGGATATTCCTCACGAAAAGAAACGTGAGGAAAGTGCTATTTTGCGAGAGTATAGTCCTCCGCGTGTTCATTCGTTCATTAGAACAGTTCATCCTGGGTAATTTTCTACCAACTCACACGAAATCGAAGTAAAGTTGCCCCGACCCCTCTTCGATTTGCGTGAAACTTTGTCTTTAGGGTTAACTTTTGTCCCTGATCACGAATCCGAGGTCCGTTTTTTTGGTATCTCGTGACGGAGGGGCGGTACGACCCCTTCCATTTTTGAACATGCGAAAAAAGAGGTATTTTCAATAATTTGCAGCCTGAAATAGTAATGAGATAGAAATTTGGTGTCAAAGGGACTTTTATGTAAAATTAGACGCCCGATTTGATGGTGAAAAAAACACATAAAAAAGTTTTAAAAATTAGAAGAAACACGAAATTTTAAAATGAAAATTTTTGCTCTAAATGAAAAAATGACCCTTCTGACAATTCAAATGGCATATTCCAAATTTTTTTACAGTTGAGTGACGGAAAAAGGGAGTGCTTCCAAAACTTCTGTAGTGTTTTTTTCGATGAAAAATACGTTTTTTTCTGAATTCTGAGTACGCCATCAAATCGGGCGTCTAATTTTATATAAAAGTCCCTTTGACGCCAAATTTCAATCTCATCACCGTTTCGGGCTGCAAATTATTGAAAAACACCTCTTGTTTCGCATGTTCAAAAATGGAAGGGGTCGTACCGCCCCTCCGTCACGAGATATTAAAAAACCGTTTCACGCAAATCGAAGAGGGGTCGGGCAACTGATGTGTGAGTTGGCGGAGAATTACCCTCCTATTGAGTGGCTTATATGGACAAATGACCGCCACTTAGTTACCGAACCATGGTGGCCCATACGGCAAAGGCACGGTTCAATAAGCCGAAGGTTTTGGGTTCGAGTCTCGGTACCGGTACTTTTTTTTTTGATAGATGAAATTTTTTGAAAAAGGAACCATGAGTAAAGTACTCTCGGTAGTTTCGGGATTTATCCTCTCCGTCCGCACACAGTACCATTTTACTACCGAATCGTGCTCTTTATCCTCTCGAATGCCGATGTCCAGTTCTGGGTGAGCATATATATAAAAACAGGCATTTCCAACTTTTTTTTCCAAGGGTTGTATGACCCGGTGGAGTTGCATTTCCAACTTTTTTGACCCCGTTGGGGCTACAAGTGTTAAGACTCTAAAGTTTATTGTATTTAATAAACAATATTCACCTTCAATATTTCTGTATAAATTGAACAGTTTTAAAGAAATGTGCTTTGCAGGTCCCAAATACATCTGCATTAAAAAGAAAATAAAAAAAATTTCCACATTGCAGGAAATTTCCACTGCATCGGATGTAACCTAAATTGAATTCCGCTGCTCTTCTCATCGCGATAGGGCAAACAAGCAGTAAAATTGAGAAGAATTTCGTTTTCCCCTCCAAACACAGGAGACCAAGACTTTTTGCGCAACTTTTCCCATAAATTTACATTCGTCCTCCAAAACCACAAATTCACTTCTAGACTACCCTGCCCGAAAATCTCAGCTCCCCTGTTTTCAACCACCCCCCGAAGAACACAGTCACTGAACTGGTTTTGGGAACTTTCCAAAATTGGGTGGGTGGCGGGTGAAAAAATCTCGCGTGTCGTTTGCCAACTTTCGCTCGTTTTTATTTATGGCTAATGCCTTCTTTTCCCCCGCTGAAGTTCCGCTTCTTACTGCTCGAGGTTCGGATTTTATTTTTATCTTCCAGTGTGATTCTAATGCCAGGAGGAGTCCTAGATTGGAAAACGTAAACTCGCGTGGCGGTGGGGTGGAAAGGTGCAAATTGGCGACAATAAAATTTTGACTGTGATGAAATTTAGGGGAAGGGGGAGGGAGGAAGACGAAGGTATAGAATTGTGCTAGCGAAAAAGAAAACTCTGCTCTTTTATTTCACCGGAAAATTGGCAAATAACTGTGTGTGAGCAGTCGAAAAATGGGCGTAAACTGTTTGGTCGATTATGAACATTAAACGAAGCGTGAAATTTATTACATTCGCTGTTCTTTTCGATGATTTCATGGTTAGTTAAAGAGTGAATAGCTGGCGAAACTTTTTTTTGCTTGAAACAAATGTTAAAAGAATTGTCTTCCTTCAATTTACCACCGTTCAGTCGTTGCACTGCTTTCCAAAACCACTGCTAAAAAGACACACTTTTCAAAACAGTTGCCCACTTGAAGTTGTGTCTGTCGCACTTGTACTGAATACACCAACTTGCAGTACTCCTGGTGACAATTACCATTTATCACGTTCCCTCCAAGAACATTCGTGTGTACGAATCCTTCCAGAGAAGAGTTGGTTGAAATTTCAAGTGAGTACGGTGTGTCTTCCCCTCAGGATGCCCTTGGCGGTGGAAGGAAGCCTGCACTCTACAACACGTCCCTTAACGATATGATGATGCGCCACACTCCAGAAGCTGCAGTGTCTTGACTAACATTTGAAAGTGGCATGTCGATGTAAATTAGAGTTACGATAGGTTTACACAAAAATTCATGATAAAAATATCTATAATTTGAAGCCTTAAACCATATCCAAATGTTAGTCAAGAAAAGCTTTTCTCACGAGTGTGACCCGCGCGTCGGCAACAACATAAATCCGGCCAGTGAGCGCGGAGTCGACAGCCGGAGACGGTGCTAATGATAATTTATAGTTTTCACTAATGATGATATCATTATGTAGATTAATTAAATGTATTTTATCATCATCAACACCTGCCTAGGCTGGTACGGTGAGCGTCCGATTCGTTGTGGGAGAGGAAGTTTTTGTCAGTGCTGATGTTTTGCAGATAGTTGGTTTTTACGCTGACCATTGCAGAAAAAATGACAAGACAATTTAACCTCCACAACGACACAATTTTACATATTAATCAAAAAGTTTAACACTTCACAATGTTCAGACACAATGTTTTTTTTGCTCTAAAAAATTGTACAGTTCATAATGTTTTTCAGGTCATAGTCCAGGCCATGAACTGGCTTCTTGCAACGAATAAGGCGATATGCTGTTCGGATGTATAGTTGTTCTACTGAAGAAAGGTATTGGGTTCGAGAAAATTGTCTAGGAAAAATTTCTAACGAATCAATTTTCGATTCGCTAAGTTGAGCTTCTGATCGGAATCTTCAGTCTAAAGCAGAAACTAACATTTTAAATGTTCTGAAATAATTTAAAAAAAAATTGTAAAAAAAATCCGATCTTTTCAAAAACAAAATTTTCACAAAAAATCAAGACTAACATTTTTAAAGGGCGTAATATTGAATGTTTGGGTGGCTATATCTTGAAAACGGAGCCGTTTTTCAAAAATCTGTACTTTTCGATTGCAAATTGAATTTAACATAAAAAAATAAGTCAAATTTTGTTTTGTATGAAATTTCGATTTTTCCAAAAATTACTGCCTTTTCAAAAATTCATAACACGGCGGCAGATTTTTTGACCATATTTCTCTATGGCTCAAAAAATGGGGTTTTTTGTCTTCTAAAACATATCAACATTTGGGAATTTGAGTAATTTAAAAAAAAATGTTAATAAAGAATTCGGCAATATTTTTTCCGTGTACCTTTTTTTCTCAATAGTCCTCAACAATACCTACAACTTTGCCGAAGACGCCAAATTGATCAGAAAATTCACTCAAAAGTTCCAGCTGTTTAAATTTTTACGTACCATTTTTGTATGGACAGCTGCCAAAATTGTATGGAAACTTGTATGGGTGAACCAATGGCACAAAATAGCTTCTTTGGTCTTAGGGAAGGCCCCCACAAAGTTTGAGCTAAATCAAAAAATATAACAAAAAAAATGGTCGATATCGGCCAATTTCAAAGAGAATTGCTCATAAAATAGATCATCGAAAACTGTATATTTTATAAAAAAAACTAACTTAATCCTCCTATGTGGTTGGAGCCTTCCTCACAACAATGGCTGTACACAAGTTTCATCTATTTTTTAGATCCGGCTTCCAAAAAGTACATCGATATCACTTAAGTGGCCATATCTCGAGACCGGGTTGCCAGATCTTCAATGTTTTGGACTCGTTGGAAAGGTCTTTTGATAACCTAACCAACAATGGGTCGGATGATGGATCTGGACATAGACATTTAAGTGAGATCCGGCTTCAAAAAAGTACATCAATATCACTTAAGTGGCCATATCTCGAGACAGGGTTGCCAGATCTTCAATGTTTTAGACTCATTGGAAAGATCTTTTGATAACCTAACCAACAATAGGTCGAATGGTGGATCCGGACATAGTTTACATACATTTAAGTGAGATCCGGCTTCAAAAAAGTACATCAATATCACTTAAGAGGCCATATCTCGAGACAGGGTTGCCAGAGCTTCAATTTTTTGGACTCGTTGGAAAGGTCTTTTGATCATCTAACCAACGTTGGGTGGGATGGTGGATCCGGACATAATTTACATACATTTAAGTGAGATCCGGCTTCAAAAAAGTACATCAATATCACTTAAGTGGCCATATCTCGAGACAGGGTTGCCAGATCTTCAATGTTGTGGACTCGTTGGAAAGGTCTCTCGATTACCTAACCAACGATGGGTCGGATGAAGGATCCGGACATTGTTTACATACATTTAAATGAGATCCGGCTACAAAAAAGTACATAAATATCACTTAAGTGGTTATAACTCGAGACAGGGTTGCCAGATCTTCAATGTTTTAGATTCGTTGGAAAGGTCTCTCGATTACCTAACCAACGATGGGTCGGATGAAGGATCCGGACATTGTTTATATACATTTAAATGAGATCCGGCTACAATAAAGTACATAAATATCACTTAAGTGGTTATAACTCGAGACAGGGTTGCCAGATCTTCAATGTTGTGGACTCGTTGGAAAGGTCTTTCAATTACCTAACTAACGATGTATAACATGATGATGTTTGGTTCAGTTTACTGCCATTTATTCAACATCCAAAAAAATGCGAAAACACATTTTTATACATAACTTTTGAACTACTTATCGAAACTTCAAACAATTCAATAGCACCGTATGGGACCCTAAACCAAGTCGAATGCGACTGGTTTGGTCAAAATCGGTTCAGCCAGTGCTGAGAAAACTGAGTGACATTATTGGTCACATACACACACACATACACACAGACATTTGTTCAGTTTTCGATTCTGAGTCAATATGTATACATCAATGTGGGTTTTCGAGCTTTTAATAAAAAGTTCAATTTTAGAGCAGGATTATAGCCTTACCTCAGTGAGGAAGGCAAAAATAATCGAAAATTCAATTTTACTTAAAAACTGACCTTTTTGAAAAAATCTAATGATAGGAATGGATTCAACAGACAAAATTACATGAAATATGATCAATTAGATTACCGAGACATACTTATTTAACGTTTTGCAAAGCATTTTTGATTTTTATTATTGATATCCCAGCATAATTTGACTTGCATGCAAGTTGGAAAAACTTGAATGAGAACCAACTGAAAATATAATTTAAAAATGGCTATAAATATGCGTAGAAACAATCAAATTTTGAAAACCAGGGGTGTTTCAGAAAGGGGAAAACGTGAACTATAAGATACATGTATTGGTTCAGTTGTTTATTCAATAGTTCTTTTGTAAAATAGTCGACATAGTAGCTAAATTTGGCCTAAAACAACAATTCAAACGGGTGTATCTCAAAATTGGGACCATTTGGAGCAATTCTGGACCCGGATTCGGATTCAGCAGGCAAAATTCTACTAGGAACACATATACTCGTCTCAGAGACAAGAAACATTTGATTTTTTGTTAAACTGTGTAATTAATGGCACCTTTCAAGAAAAATTATAGATATCGTTCATTCCTCATCTACCACTTTACTTGTAGGGCGTCCAATTTTCCCGGGTTTTAAAATTTCTGGAAAACGGGAAAAATATTTTTGAAATTCCGGGATATTTGTCAAATGTTTATTAAAAACCGTTTTCTACACATTTGTTTAGTTTTATATGCTTGAAATGGTTGAATAATATGATATGGAAATTAATTTGTACTTTGTTGTGCGTGGGATTTTAAATCAATCATTATTGTTTGTCCAATACGATTCACAATGAATAATTTCTTGAAAATAAATTAAATTTGTGTTTTTTTTTTGTGTATCAGACCAGAAAAGTTTTTAATGAATGTTTTAAATCTGAGAAATCTTCTCCATGCATTTTGGCGATTTTTCCTATACAAACTACAAGCGATTAAAGGGAAGGATTCCCGCGGTCAAAATGAGCTCCAGTTTGGAATTTAACAAATCTATGATTTCAAGGGGGTATTTCGAAATTGAAAAGCGAATCGTTGATCTGATACCTAATATAATAAAAAAAAACGTTACTTAATCCACCTTTAGGTGGTTGGCGCCTTCCTCACATTTAAAGGGTGCTATCCAAAATGCAAAAAGTGCGTAAATAACACTTAAGTGCTTATAACTTTTGACAGGGTTGTCAGATCTTCAATGTTTTGGACGCGTTGGAAAGGTCTTCTGAATACCTTTCCAACGAAAGGTCGCATGAGAGATCCGGACAGCATTTTCATCAAAATATCTGAGATCCGGCCTCGAAAAAGTGCTTAAAAACACTTAAGTGCTTATAACTTTTGATAGGGTTGTCAGATCTTCAATGTTTTGGACGCGTTGGAAAGGTCTTCTGAATACCTATCCAACGAAAGGTCGCATGAGAGATCCGGACAGCATTTTCATCAAAATATCTGAGATCCGGCCTCGAAAAAGTGCTTAAAAAACACTTAAGTGCTTATAACTTTTGATATGGTTGTCAGATCTTCAATGTTTTGGACGCGTTGGAAAGGTCTTTTGAATACCTTTCTGAAAATGTATAGCATGACGGGTTTTCTTACAAAACCACCCTTTTACAATCTTCCGGACTTTTGCTAAAATCGTTTTTTAGCATAACTTTGAAGTACTTAACTAAACTGCATAATTTTTAATAGCGACTTATGGGACCTCAAGACGGATCGAATGACGCCAAAACGGACAAAATCGGTTCAGCCAATGTCGAGATAATCGAGTGACAATTTTTTGATCAACATCCCACCACACACACAGACATTTGCTCCGAATTTGATTCTGAGTCGATAGGTATACATGAAGGTGGGTCTAGGAGGTCTAATTGAGAAGTTCATTTTTCGAGTGATTTTATAGCCTTTCCTCAGTAACGTGAGGAAGGCAAAAATCACACTACAAAGAAACAAACAATAATTTCGGAAAAAAAAACCGGGACAAAGTATAAAACATCCCGGAATTAGGGAACTACCGTTTTAGCCTAATTTCCGGGACGGACACTCTATTTAGTTGACATCAGAGGTCATCGATTAAGAGTAAAACTAAAACTAAGTAAATGTACATCTTTTTGCGTATGATTTAACATTTTTCATATTCATTTTGGTAAAATAACAATTTTAGCACAAATTAAACTTTTTTTAACTAAAAATATAAAATATAAAACCTAGATCTGGTGCGCCGTGGTGCGCTTTTCGTGTCACTCTAGAACCCAAACCGAGCTGTTTATTGTCACACCATAGCGGCGTTAAAAGTCGGAAATAGCATCTGAATACGGCTGTTTCTCAAAAACAAACATCAACCTTCTGAAACGTGGCCTAGAAATACTTGACAGTCATATAAAGCCAAATTTATCATTATCTCGAAATGCATATTCTTTAAATGGCTGAAATTGCATAGATTGTTTTGGTTTTCTTATTGAAAATCGGATGTAACATCTCAAAAGGGCTGTATCTCAAAAACTACATCAGCGAATGTTTTAATTTTTTGCTCAGAGGTGCGTGATGGTGTAAGGAATCAATAGACACCAAAATCTCGGATTGCATTTTTTTTTCATAATAACGGTATTTTGAGCACCGTGCACTGAGGAGCTACAGTAGTTGTTCGGTAACTGGGCGTTGTTTAACTGGGCTGCTTTTTAACTGGGCCTTAGCCCAAGCAGACAAACGTCAAAAAATCAAAACAAACCGAAATCACCGAGGGGTTAATGGAAGCAAAAATCATGTTCAACAAATAAAAAAAACTTTTTTCAAAGTTTTATGTAATTTCCAGTTACAATTTGAGAAATATGAAAAGTCATCATTGTTATTAAATTTGAGTTACTTTTATTTATTATTTTAGTCCCCTAGTTATTTTTTGTTCAGTCCAGTTAGCGAACAGCATTCGGTGATTTTACTACGTTCTCAGCCCAGTTACCGAACAACTACTGTATTTTAAAATATAATATTTAACTACCATTCCTGTCCAACTTCAGTCGCTCTTATACGATGCAGATTGAATGCAGCAGATAAAGCGCGTGCAATATCTCCATAAAGTGCACATAATAGATGTATTAAGAATCCTG
The DNA here is from genome assembly GCF_015732765.1 of Culex quinquefasciatus. Classification (NCBI taxonomy): domain Eukaryota; kingdom Metazoa; phylum Arthropoda; class Insecta; order Diptera; family Culicidae; genus Culex; species Culex quinquefasciatus. The sequence continues at coordinate 41,671,559 of NC_051861.1, read as the reverse complement.
CAGTGCTGCAGAACTCGTTTATCCTCCCAAGCCCGACAAGCTCGTTCAAAGAGTCGAGCCCAATCTGCTCTTGAATCCACCGTTTATCTTCGATCTATTCAGTGATGCTTCTGCTGATGCTACTCCTGCCATCAGGGCACTGATTACCACCACCGCCACCACCTTTGATGTGGCACATTTCCCTCAATCCGGTTACATCTGACTTGGGAAAGAGCAGGATCTTCACTAACCAACAGTGCCATCGCTGGTTATCGGACCGGATCCGGTGCATTTCATTGTGGGTTTTGTGGCTGAGGAAGCCGACAACCGCAAATGCCTTTTGTGTGAGCAGCCACTCTTCCTGACGGAGGTTCAGGCAGTCGAGGTTTGGACCGGCGGTCTGGATTACGTACCTCGGCTACCCTCTTGCTCGGCGAGAGTGGAAAACTAAGCGTAGGATTACGGATTTTCCGGTGTTATTCTTTCGGTTAGAGTCCGTCCCCTGAACGACAGTGCGAAATCCGAGTATTATATCGACGTGGCTGTTACCACTCCATACACCCAATTTAAATAATATCGATTCAAGTAAGAGGTGCTACCTCGACTGCGTGATTGTGTATGTGTGAGAGTGTGGTGTCCTCCGCCGATGCTACCGACAAATGGAAATCCTTGTGAGAAAACCAATCACGTAGCACTTGATTTACAAGGGGTTAAAGTGATTTTACCCTTCTCCAAGCGCCGTCCGACACACTTCCCACACACAGTTACAGGTTTCATCCTGGTGTGGTTGGGAACCAGACCCAGGCTTTGTCTGAGTGTGATGGTCCCGGAAAAGCTGGAGACACGGAAGCCACAACAGTGCCAGTGGTCCTTCTAGCATCGGTATGTGTGAACTGAACTCGAAGAGCATCTTACGCCCATCGTGTGCTATTTGAATACAGATTTATTTGCGTGGAAGTAAGTTTGTTACGGGGGCAACCCCGGATTGGCTTTTGGACGCTCGTTAAGAGTTGAAGTTATTTTTCCGCACTTTATGCATTTGTCAAGATTGAAGTACTATGTATTTTCCTTAATTGGTGTAAATGCTAAGAAAAAAAAAGAAGAAAGAAATCATTCCAAAAAACAAGCGCCTCCATTGATTAATCACTTAAACGCTATTTTGTAATTTGGAACGTGTTCTGTAGGGTGCCCACAAAAAATGACACCCTGCTACCCAAGATTCTTTGGGTTGTTTTAAGGTCGTAGAAGGTGTCCTTCACTCTATGGGGAATGACAGTCAATGCTCGTTTTGAATTCAGGGTCCCGAAATAGTAAATTGAAATGAAAAAATACTCACAATATGTAAAATTCTTTTATAAACAACACAAAGAAAACAATTTTTTGATTGATATATTCTGAAACAAGATTTGAATGTTTTTCTAAAACAATCATGTTCGCCAAATGGCCGATCGGGAATGATGCCTTTCGGAGCCTTAAGCATCTGCGTCAATTTGGAGCAAAAATGATTGAACTTTTTAGTATCGTGTTTCACAGCTTTGGTATGTTCTACAAAGTTGAAGAGCATTAAATTTCCACGGCGAATCTTACTTTTGTAAATATTTGGATGGAAAAGTGCACCTTGCAGACCAAACCTCGAAAAAAAAATTATTTCCACACATTTTTTTTGTTTTTTTTCCATACAAACTTCACCTTCGTGTATCAATGAGTAAATGTTGATCGATTTTGCTCGTATTCAGCCCAGAGTCCTAAAACAGCACAAGGGACAATAATTAGCTTGTGGAGCGAGGTTTTTAAAAAAAATCCCAAGTTGTGGGCATCCTATACAGTAAAAAAAATCATTGTAGTATTACATCTGGGAAAATGTGTAAATTAACTACTTTTCCGTTGTGATACCACTTTTTCAGTCCAAACTGAGGTAAAATTTCCCCATAAAGAGGTAATACTAAACCTTCCAATTTTACACCTTCCAAATTTACATATTTTTTTACTGTGAAGTGTTCAGGGAGCTCAAAACCATCATACCTTGATGAAACTGAAGCATTTACATGCCTCAACTTCATTGTATAACGAGCACCGTATACAAAAATTGCAACCAATTCCGGCTAAGCTTGCAAGATCAGATTCAATCATTAAGTTTAAACTAAGCATCCAGTATGGTCCTCATCTTGTGTTCTCTATAAAAAGTGATACAAAGTTAAAAAGGGCAATCCTCAAACCATTTTGCCGCACTAAAATTTAAATTTTCACCACGTCAGAGGTAAACCACTTAACTGCCGAAACCACTACCTTCAGCAACTCACCCACACAATTAAGACTGGTTCATGATATTATGCCGGTTCTCCCACTAGCAATAAGGCAGCTGGACACGTGGACCAACCTCGGCGGTGAATATACATTAAAACTCTCCCATAATAAGCGGATTAGGCGTTTGCGCTGGGCCTTTCACGCGAACCGTAATCTCGTTATATTATTATTATTATTTTTATTATTTTTCGCTCGTTTTTTTTCCAACGGTGGACCCAGCCGGAAGGAACGCACCGAAATTGCTGCCGGAGGCCGACTACTTCCTGTCCCCACCACGGGCCAATGATCCGAGACACCATCCGGAATGGTTTCGGACGAAATGACTTCGAAGGCCTTGGAGCGTGCGACACAGAATGGTGCGGCAAAAAATGGCCCCCAAAGTTTGATTAATTCGTAAGAAGTTGGTCCTTTCACGCTTAGTGAGTGTGTGTGTGTCGGACTTAGTTTAGCGGAGAATTGTGTAGTGAATGAGTGTGGCAGAGAAGAGAGAGTGAGAATAGAGAGAGTGTATGTAGTGTAATGAGAGAGCAGGCAAGCCGAGAGAGAAGTTGAGAATGTGTGCGTGAGCAAACGAGAAATAAACCAGTCGTGTGTTTTGCTTTGGCATGAAAAGACGTGTCTTATTATTTTGTTCGAAATATTCGGAATTCGCGGAATAAATCGGGGGAAAGTCACGACAATGGCGCAGCAAATGCTCCCGTTGCAAGTGTGAAGTGTAATTAGTGGAGATTGAGTTTTTTTTTTGTTTTTAACAAGTTGCATTGTTTTGATGATGGGCGAGATGTGTTGCCGTGTGGCTAACAGCAGTCGCCATGATGGCGTCGGTGTTTGGTTGCAGTAGCAGCAGTGTTGAAGGTCTGACGCCTCTGACCTTGGTGGCAGCAGAAATGTTTGTGTGGGATGACAGAGTGGCAATTCTTGTTTTTCTTTTTGCTGTGTTTGGTGGTTTTAGAGGAAAATTTACAGTAGCAGCTGAAAGAAAAAAATAAATAAGAAAGGAAGACGTCATTTGTTTGGAAGTATATTCCCGCTAAGGTAAGACAGTAAAAATATAGATCAACGTTGGACGGATTTGCTCGAAATCAAATATAGTAAACACTCTAGTGTCGGACCGATGTCGGTTTGATGTCGGATGGATTTTTGGTTTTTTGTAGAACCGGTGCTGAAATAATGAGTAACGTACGGCCAATGTTTTCTTGAGATTTGTTGTTATGTTTTGACAGGATAAATGTTTGTGAAGAATTTTAATGTACTATTTTTCATTTATTCAGGCGAAACTGAAAAAGCAATATGTATGGTAAACACTCTATCGTCGGACTGATGTCGGGTTGATGTTTGATGGATTTTTTTATTTGCGCAGAGCCTGTGCCGGGATGAAGAGTAACGTACGGCCAATGCTTTTCTTGAGTTTTGTTGTTGTTTTACAGTAGGATAAATGTTTGTGAAGATTTAATTATGGATTATGGACAGTAGATATAGTTTATCGTCAGGCCGATGTTGGATTTATTTTGGGTGGAATTTTTGATTTTTATATGCCCCTTGCTGTAATGAAGAGTAACGTACAGCCAACGCTCTTCTTCAGTTTTGTTGTTGTTTTTACAGCAGGGTTAAAGTTTGTGAATATTTTATGGAGTTTTTTTCATTTATTAAGCGATATTTAAAAAGCAACATGAAAATCTAGTTCTTTGAGAAAGTAAAGCGTGGATGGTTGAACTTTGAGCATGAATTTACGCAAGGGTAGAGCGCAATTCTTGATGTCTTGAGGCTGAGTCCCCTGCGAGGGTAGAGCGTAGTTCCTGGAGTTTTTGAGCTTGAGTCCCCTGAGAGGGTAGAGCGTAGTTCTTGGAGTTTTTGAGCTTGAGTCCCCTGTGAGGGTAGAGCGTAGTTCCTGGAGTTTTTGAGCTTGAGTCCCCTGAGAGGGTAGAGCGTAGTTCTTGGAGTTTTTGAGCTTGAGTCCCCTGTGAGGGTAGAGCAGGTTCCTGGAGTTTTTGAGCTTGAGTCCCCTGTGAGGGTAGAGCGTAGTTCTTGGAGTTTTTGAGCTTGAGTCCCCTGAGAGGGTAGAGCGTAATTCTTGGAGTTTTTGAGCTTGAGTCCCCTGTGAGGGTAGAGCGTAGTTCCTGGAGTTTTTGAGCTTGAGTCCCCTGAGAGGGTAGAGCGTAGTTCTTGGAGTTTTTGAGCTTGAGTCCCCTGTGAGGGTAGAGCGTAGTTCCTGGAGTTTTTGAGCTTGAGTCCCCTGTGAGGGTAGAGCGTAGTTCTTGGAGTTTTTGAGCTTGAGTCCCTG